>NC_056725.1:1788448688-1788598688 GCF_019279795.1 Protopterus annectens | reverse complement strand
TACACCCCCCACACCCCCCAATATATATATATATATATATATATATATATATATATATATATATATATATATATATATATATACTAACACCAGGATTGCACTACAGTGGGGAACAGGACATATACCTTTCAACTGCATTAGAGTACTACTTGTCAGTGAAATGAGTTTTAGGTGAGATGAGTATGTATGCATATGTATGTATGTATGTATATGTATTGTAAATAGTGCTGTGTTTTGTGTGTAGACTGTGTAAATGGAGCTACTAGTGTAAATTATACAATGATGGGCCACTGTAATTCAAAGACATACATGCTGATTGGACAACCCTTTGTAAATCAAGGATATACCAACAGATTAAAGTCCAGCCACTAAAGTACCATTGAGCAGCCAGACTTTTCTATTGGAATATGCTATGGAGGGACAGTGAAAAACAGCAGAAAAATCAGGAATGTTCTTAAAAACAAAAAAAGCAGAAATGTACGTGATTTTCCTTCAATTTTATCCCCTTAAATATCACCACTCTCTTGACTACCTCTTCCCTCTCAGCTGTCTGGATCTTCACAGAATGTCCAGATTTTGGCCTCCTAGTTTTATTCTTTTTTTCACATGAAATAGAAACAGACATTCTCACTTCTCCATTGTTACTCTTCAGCAACAACAACAAAAACAGCAATGGAGATCCTCTTTTCTCTGTTGCTTTTCTTAAGCAGTGCTGATGCACTGTGCGAGCATAGAAACATAAGTCCCATACATATGAACAGTACATCAGAAAACATGGATGATTGGGAAACATTGCAGAGGAGCACTATGGCACCATTATACAACATTTAAGAAAGGTAAGCAATTTCTTTCTTATATAATGTCATTGTATAATATCAATAACTTACTCATGGGTGTGGGTCTATCAGGATTTACCCACTGTTGGCTTGGTTTAATCACTTGAGTTTCATCGTCATTATTAAACCGTGAAAACCATTGGTAAATCTTGATATTTTTGCACCCATTTGTGGGCTGTTCCTTAATAAAAAAGGGTCTTATTAAACAGAGATGCGGCTTTGTTATATTAGGTCAACTTGTTGCTATTACTTTAAATGCAAGTGTTGCTTTAGGGACAAAGAGAGATGCTGTTGTATTAATTTGAATAGGTTTGCATAATAAAGTGATTAATGTTGTATAAAAACAGAGCTTAAGCAACTTGATAGAGAATATTGTTCACTCTATCCGAATGTGATTTGATGTTTAGAGCAATAACTCCGGAGGAGAAACAGCAGAATCAATGAAGATCTGGAAGACACCAGTGGAAAGCTGGGGATTGCTCCTATTATAGGAATCTAATAGGCAGAGCTACTGAAAACCTCAGCTAATGTAAGAGAGAAGAAAGAGAGTGAACAGCCTACTTAAAGAGGTTGTATCACATAATTGCATGTAACTGTATTGAGGTTATCTGCTCTGAACTTTTGTTAATCTGTAAAACTTTTACTTTGAAAATAAATTGTCTTTTTTATGTTTTTTTTCCCAATAAACTGTGGTGTTTTTCTAAGAATGGTGCCTCTGCTGCCTTTAATGTTCCACAACATATCCAGATAATTTCTGAAGGAAGATGATGGCTGACTTCTGATTATAAGGGAAGCTGTCCCCTAATTTTGGAAGGCATTATGTAATGCAGCTGTCACTTTTTTCATTAATGCTATTTATTTTTAGTAGCGGATTCCCCAGTCTGGTTTTAGCTCTCCCAGCACAACAGCTTTTTACAGCCACTGACATTGAACAGACTTACAAATCCCATGGAGGATTCCTGTCTGCCACCAAGTGCAATGTTTTCTCAGCTTTGGAGTTATATGGACAAATTGTAAATTTAAGTGGTGATAAGACAGGGAAGCATTTACACTATCTGAATGCCAGGACTGGCCCAATCCATATTGTTTCTGGTCATGTGCCAGTTAAAGCAGAGTATTTACTGTAGTCAGACAGCTTTGCAGCATGTCATGCCTTCTTCATTTGGGAACCTGCTCCTATTAATGAAACAGAAAAATTCATTGTACCATTTCTGTGCACTGTTAAGCCAGCTCAGTGATTGTGGTAGTTTTAAACCTGCCCTCCCCACTGTTTTCTGGTTAAACTGAAGTACCAAGCATGCCAAAGTGTTTATAAGACCTAATAAATTTGTAGCAATCACAAAACAACCAAAAGCTAATCATTACGCAAACTCAAGTGGAACAGACTGTATAGTTGCTAAAGTCAGAAACATGAATTTGCTTATTTGAAAACAGCCTGGTAACTTTTTGTGGCAGCCACTTCCAATAATCTTGGACCATTGAAAATCCTAATGGAACAGGCAATGGATCCTAATTATTCCAGGTGTCCAGATAGCCAAAAAGCACTTAAACATCAGTTAAGAGATAGAATGATTCCCAAATAAACATTAAAGTTAAAGATATCAAACAAAACTGTTATTAGTAATAATACTGGTACACAGACAGGGTAATTTCATTAAAGCCTCCAGAAATAGGAAAAACCCAACCTGAGACATTATTTTGCATATAAAGGCCTTAGTTTGCCATGTTCCACATAGAACATATTTAGAAAATTTAAGACTATATCCACAACTTTAAATGATTTTGTAAGTCAGGTAGGTCTACTTATTTTATCCATGGGGGGATCATATTTGTCCTCATTCATATTTGTGGCTGATAAGTAGTTAATCAATTTCTACATACTAGTTTGGACAAATTATTGAATCAGTACATTTGACAAGATGCCGACACTGTATAAAAGCCTTACCCATACTGCTGTTCTTCACCCTTGCAGCCTCCTCATTTTTCCTCCTCTGGTTTTTACAGTATATCTTCAGGTACAATGGTGCTGTATCCTAATGCTGTATCCTAATTTATTAGCTCATGTCGAGTATATGGTTATCATGAAACTGAACAATATCTTACCCACCATTAAATGAACACGTGCCTCTTTACTTATTCCAGTAAGTATAAATAACTAAAGGACAGCTAAATTATATAACTACTAACGTAAGAGGTCTCAACTCATTTGTCAAACTGCATGGATTCATTGCTCTCAACCTCTTAGCTCAAGAATAAAGGGTAAAACAAAAAAATAATGGGAGATAAAGGCCCGGGATCAGGGACACAATTTAAATATTGTTCAGTTATACTTTGAACATTGATAAAATGACATGTTTTGCATTAGTATTTATTTTCTAGAGGATATGAAGTCAGAAAAACAAATGTCTGTCATTATTTGCTGATTGTATTTCTTAACAATTTGCCAGAAAGCTGCAAGTTTTATGAGGGATATACCAAAATATGAGCCAAAATTGGGAACATTCTGTGAAATCTGGAATAGTTCAGATCTACATGGTCCAATACAGACTTATTGTTAAACAGAAGGCAGATGTAATTTTTGTAAAATAAACTAATAAGGCATAGCATATAAACAGTATGAATGTTCAGATTTAACCGCAGGAGTTCACCATGCTCATCCAAAGGAGAGGGTACTACTACTGGCAAACAACTGTTTGGACTGGTCATTTATGACAGTGAAAGTGGATGGTGTATTTTAAAGAATGTCCAGGCATTGCATAGTGATTATAGTGTACAGCATGAACAAAAGTTATTCTACTTTCTCTGCATCTTCCTTTAATGCCCTTATACATTCAGTATAGGCCATTTTTCAGTCATAACTGGTAATGAGTTTAACTCATACCCCGACAGGTTCAAAGGCAAACCCAACCCTGGCATGGAGATATACAACATCCCATAAAGTAATCACCTAGTACTTAAAATCCTTAACTAGACTGAGACTACACAATGCTTTCTCCTAGATGGTCTAGGGTTTGCACCACTAACAAGTTATGGATATCAGCTGGGTATGACAACCCTGTGTTTCTAAAGGTTAGCCAAACATTCCACTTATGCTGTGCTGATGATGCCATAAGAAGGCTGAAACATGCATGTCCACAGCTAGTGTGGTTTGGCTTTATTGGCCTGAATTTGTCCATAAATAGACTTAAAAAGAAAAAAAAAATGTCATAGACTTTCAGAAATGCCAGATAGCTGAAACACCTGATGTCCTTAAAGGGTCATTTGCATATATCCCATGTTGCCCTTAATACACAGTGGAAAGTCTAGCCTTGCTAGATTTTTGTTATGGTTATCAATAATAAGACATAGCAGAATGGACCCCATGTCTCTCAAAGCTTGCTAGCAGAATTTCTGAATACTTCTTGTTTATTTTATCCTTTTTCCAATCATGAGGTGGTCACTATTCCCACTGCTCATGTAAATTGCCTGCTACAGGTAGTTCAGTTTATACAGTGTTGAGAAAATGCAACTCAGAGACAGTTATGGCTGCATTGAGTAAGGCTTTATTATCATTTTCTTTACATATTTCTGAATCACCTTTTTTAACACTAGCACTGTGATGGCAATAGTGTATTCTCTGGCGGTCCATGCATTCTGTTGACAAAGGTTCCCCCATTACACTTACACATACATACATTCAGACACCTATGAGCACACATGGACACACACATTCACCCAACATTAAGTAAGCATCCCACAGACTCTTCAGCTTACGGACATACCCATTCTGCTACATGCATGTTCCAACACACACACAAACACACACACACACACACACACACACACACACACACACACACACACACACACACACACACACACACACACACACACACATCCAGACTCTCACTTCCATACCCAAACTCTCCATTACAAACACCTAGGCATATACAACACACACACACACACACACACACACACACACACACACACAACACACACACACACACACACACACACACACACACACACACACACACACACACACACACACACACACACACACACACACACACACACACACACACACACACACACACACACACACACACACACACACACACACACACACACACACACACACACACACACACACACACACACACACACACACACACACACACACACACACACACACACACACACACACACACACACACACACACACACACACACACACACACACACACACACATATTCATCTGACATCATTCATTTCCCTACAGACATGCAAGCAGACTTCAACACATCATACACACACTAATATCCTGCCACATTTTCATTAAACTTACCTGCACCGCAACTGGTTCCATAGGAGTGAATAGGTAACCACAGTCTTTTGACGTGTTAACTTTTTCCTCCATCTGTAGAAATTAACATAGCTAGCTGGGAGATTCTCTAAATCACCTGGCAGCATAAACTAAGAGCTACTAGCCTTAGCAGTAGCAAGTACATGTCTAATTAGCATTATCCCTTACCCTGAATTGCATCACTACCATGATGTGTCTTGGCCAGTGGGACTGCTATCTGAACTGAGGCTTTCACTAGTGGGAGGTTTCAATGGTAGGGCAGTCTATGATTTACAATGGCTTAATGTGTCTGGCAAAATGGCCACAGTAAGGCTTCTGACAGGTAGTAAGTCTTTCTGAATCCCAGGGTATATCTATTGTCCAACTTGACATCATAAAAAAATAGTAAACATTAGTGATTGCAGTCTCTAATATTGAAGTGTCCAGTCTTTAGGAAATTCTTAATCAAGCAGTTGATAAGTATGGGTCACTTAAACCCATAAGCCTCTATTCTTTTTCATGGTGAGAGAGCTCAAAAATGCAATTTTGCCATGCTGGAGCCAAAGCATGGCATACCTATGGCACATGTATTACTGCTTTACAGCACATAAATATGATGTTACAAAAGCAAAAACTCTAAACTCAGAAGCAAGGTAGGCTATTAGCATATTGTATGTGTAAATCAAAACTTCGTTCCTTTAAAAAGGTGAGGAGGCCCTGACTATAGTTGGACAGCTTCTACTTGGGATGATGATAAAATCATCCAACTGTCAGTATCTGACCGAAAAAGTGCCAGATCTCACAGTTTTGTCTCTTCAGTGCACTCTTCACAAGAAAAGTCACAATCCTCTTTTTTATTTGATAAATGTAGTTTATTATGTGCAGGTAGTAAACAGCAAAATACAATGGAGGTAGCAGCAAAGATAAAGTTATATGTTACTGAAACTGTCTCAAATGACACTGGTGATGAACTGAACCAAACTGAAACTTCTATAACTAAAGATTGCAAACTGAGAACTCAAAACTTCTGTAACTGAAGATTGAAGTAAAAGCTGCACGGTAATGTTTTTGTAACTGACTTACAGATCTGAAACAGAACTACTGTATATAGACTGCTGTCTTTAAAGTATCTATCTTAATACCAAAACTATGTACATTTCCTTTCTCAGTTTTACATGCCTCCTTAACTTTGTTTCTCAAGCCTTATACCATCTAAACAAGAATTATTATTGTAGCTTCCTAATTTATGAATGCCTCCTGTCTGTTTCAACATCTGCAATGTCTCAAAATGTTCCCTAGTTCTGCTTATCCTTATCAATGTTTTGGCTTGAAGATTATTCACTGAAACATAGCTTATTTGTATCCTTCCCTGAAATTTCATTTATCAAAGCTGCATGTAAAATGAAAAAAAAAAATAAAATATAAAATGAAGATATAGGCCTGCTTTAAAGTGGCTGCATTCAAAGCCTATGCAAGGCAAATACTATATTTATATCCGATCTATTCTAATAGAATAAATGTATGTAAGATCTGACCTTACACATGGCACCTAAAGACCAGGCAGATTTTTTTAACATTCTTTTTGAAGCAGTGACACAGCGAAAGGGCTATAATGTGTTAATAATAATATGCCAGTCACGGATCATGCTTGAACTAAAAATACTTTCCATCATTTTTACTCTGAGCTTTCCTCTTTGGCACCCAGTAAGAAAGTGGTCAAAATCCATATAATCCAGTTTTTGAATAACTTCAACTCTTTCACCTGCCTGAGACCACAACCAAGGTTTTAACATAAATCACAGAATCTGAGGTTCGGAGTATTTTATTGTTTTCAGGTAAAACCCTAGGCCTCAGTGTGATTAGTGTGGTGGAGCTATTTCAAACATTTCATCGTGTTATTTATTTTCTCTGCTTGTTAAAATATTTCAGACTTTGACTGTTACAGGAGACTCACTTTCATTTAAAACCTCATCGAATATAATTTTGTCTAAACTAAAAAAGGAGAAAACTAATGAGTGATGTTAGTACACAGTTTCCTTAATTAATGCTGAAACAAAACTGTACACATACGACTTTGATGCAGAGCATACAGTACCTTCTCTCTTTACTGATTAGCCACTATCAGGCAGGTTTTGTAAAAGTGCACCCACCTTTTAACTTCTCTAATTGCAGTAATGCAATGCCGGGCCTTTCCAAAGTTCCAACTGCAACAATTTTGTCAGACTTTAAGATAGCCTTTGACTCCATTTTAGAGTGTTATTTATGGCTTGCTGTAACATCATTTGGCTTTGATATCCAAACCATTAGGGTTATTCAAGTCTGACATACAATCCTCCTGCTTTTGTCCTAACCATCACAGGCACTTCTCAGTCCCTCATCCTCTCAAATCCACTGGGCAAGGCTGTCTGCTTTCCCCTACAACTTTCCTAGTTGCTATTGAACCTTCAATCAAATTATATCCTCTTAATTACCAAGAATTTAAGGGGACAGCAATGTTTATAAGAACTGAGGCAGTAATAGTTACCAGTGACTTATTCTCCTAGTCCCACAGCAAAATGCCTCTGGTAGTTTCAGCCTTATCTGGTTTTAACTACGTCTCCAGCTTGCAGGTGAACATTGACAAGACTGTGCTTTTCCCTGCAAACCCTTATTCTAGTGAGTCTTGGAAAACATCAACACCCCTAATCTTTGGATGGTGATCCTAACCCCCAATATTTTGGTATTTAACTACACCCATCTACATTTAGGCTCCATGCAGTTAAATTCCCATCTCAATGGGAAAACTATTTGCACAAGTACTTTAATGGAAAGGGTTATACTTGAGTGTTTTAGACAGTATCAGTGCAATTAAGAAAATCTTTACCATCATCCTCATCTTTGTAGTTAGATACATACCCACCCTGGCTTGTTGCACATAGATAGGAAAAATCCAAAACTGGCTACCCAATTCGTATGAAATAGAAAAAAAAAAAAAAAAAACAAACAAAAAAGACAAGCTAAATACATTTGTATTGACATCTCTCAGAAAGGATGGAGGTCTTATAACCTGTTTGTTCAAGTCTTCATCTTATATCATTTTCTGCATTTAAAAACTCTTTCCCATCCTATGTGTGTCAAAATAGAATCACAAACCATGAGAAGAACTTAACTTAATGGTCTTAGCCATGATCACTAACCATCATAACAAAGCTAAAGAAATGTTATACAATAAGTGACAACATATCAGTATTAATGCATTAAAGAAACATACGGACATTTTAGACATTATCAACCTTATCATCCACAACAACTACCTGAAGGTACTGACAGACAAGAAAGGAAGGAATTTTTGTACAGATTAGGTGGTGTAAAGATTCTAACCTTGGTTAATGTGCTACAGAACACAGACTTAGGTGCTATGCATTGGTACCTTTTGATGACTTCCAAAGCTAGATTTCTGGAAGTCTCCCCAGAAAGTTCATGCTGCCTTTAAATCCCCTCATAAGCAGCTAATTTCAATTGCAGAGAAGCGGGTTATGCATTCGCATCCAAGATTTGCCATATCCTGACACAAGAACATCAATGCCTTAAAATATTGGAGAGCATTAATTACCCCTTCCATACCATGTAAAGCTCATTGTCTGCTTTTTTTTGCCAGTTTGTGGTACATGCACATTGGCCTAGGTCATGGCTGAAAACAGCATTGAGTCCAAAGCTCTAACTTGGTTAACAAACAAATCAGTTGTTCATTGCCCCTCTTATATTTTTGTGGTACTTTTCCGTTATCGGGGCAACACTTCTAACGCGCTAGCACACACGCTCAATGATCGCACTGCTGTTATCCCTGAAGCGGTGTTACTATAGCAATAATCCACGCCTGGGTGTGGGTAATGCGGGATTTAACCACGGTTGGCTTCGCCCGAGGGACCAAACAAAGACAACCGTGGTTAAATCCCGCATTACCCACACCCAGAAGTGGTTATTATATTATAATGACATTATTTAAGAAAATAAATAATTACTTTTCTTAAATAATGGCATTGTATAATGCCTCTTTGCTGCCCTTCCGCAGCTGTCTGGTATTCCGCGGCAGTTCTGATGTACTGCGCATGCCTACGCAGTACATCAGAGCTGTGGGCAAAAGCAATGGAGAACGCAAGATCTCCGTTGCTTTTTACTGTCTCGCTATGTTAAATGGGTTTCTCCGTTACTTATTTTAAAGCTGTTGCGCTATGTTAAACCCATTTAATATAGCGAGACAGGTTTAAAAAAAAGCAACGGAGATCGCAAGATCTCCGTTGCTTTTTACACACTGTGTCACTATGTTAAAGGAGTTTAACATAGCGAGACAGCTTTAAAAAAAGCAACGGAGATCTGCGTTGCTTTTTTAAACCTGTATCGCTATGTTAAACTCTTTTAACATAGCGAGATTGTTTATACTAACGGAAAAGTCCGGGCGACCGGACCTTTTTCCGTTAGTATATTGAGGGATTTACAACGGGCACGCTGGTTGGGCTGGCCAATCAGCATGCACGTTTTAGAGGAGGAATTGTATAATCCTTGTTTCCAACCGTTATAATCAAGCTGAGTTCAGACTTACATATGAAAGATTAATAACATTGGCTAGGAAGATTTTTAAATCTTATTACAATCTGTTTTACCAGGGTGTCTTGCAAGCTGATTGGCTCTTCTTCTTTCTGCTGGATTTAGTGTAATCGTTGAAATCCTTGAATTTTTTTTTTTATTTACTTCAGTGTATGTGTTCAGAAATGCAGAAGGCAGTAATACTATAAAGCTGGCTGACAGTCTCCTAACCTGAGCAGGTTTATTTGGGGTCGCACAGGACATCATTCCAACCCGATCTCATAACTGTGTAATTTATTGCGTGTCATGTTTGTAGAAGTGGACATGAATTTTCAAAGGTTTGCAAAATTACAGTAAATTACTTGAAGTCACGACTAAATGTGAAATACTTTTTCCAGACTTGTAAAGTAATTTAAATAGAAATGGGACAGCACCTTATGTTTTGCACTTCTGTGAAGTGACAAGTGGGTTCCTAACCACACATTCAGAAATCACATTATTAAGTCATTTGTATGGCCAGTTCTGTAGAACTATTTAGTAAGATGATTACAGTCTGCTGTTCATGAAAGTGGTAATTCCATGTAAAAACGTAAACAAATTTTAGTAATGTTATTAAACTGCGGATAGGACCCCCGAGCATTATCGCATTGGCAGAACACACAGTAGCAACACAGTATAAAGTGCAAATACAGAAAACCCTTACAGCATAATATAAAGTGCAATTCACAACAGCAACTGTGAGCGCATGGTAAGATTCCAAATGTTCATTAGACGTGTTGCCCTGATAACGAAAATGTACCATTTTTGCAAGGGTACAACACTTGATATTTTCCATTCTTCAGATACGTCTGCAATGGGCAATAGTCTACTGAGCACCTTTAACAGAGACTCAGCCAGCACACTGTCAGAACTGTTGTGGACCCTGGGAGTTAGCCATTCTTGTCAATGTGTCACTTCACCTAGGAAAACCAGCTCCCTCTCAAGCTCTTCTCTGTGTTATGGTATCTGCCCACTGCTTTCCCAAGTCCATCTTGCCTCCTTCGCCACATGGCAACATCCACTTGTTTTCTGTGCTAACAACTAATACAAAGTATTTCTTCAGTATGTCTAGTTTTCCCGGTATTCTATCATCACCTTTTCATTTTTGTTCATTCTTGTTAGAGCTGCTCCTCCATTCCCCTCCTGCTTTCTGTCATGTATCTAAAGAAGCTTTTATTTTCCCTCTTGTCTATTCTGCCATCTCCCTTTCATTTTGTACCTTCCCTGCACTAACCTCCATTGTTCAGTTTTGCTTCCTTGAACTTTGCATCCTCCATCTCCCCAGCCTTAGAAGCATGATAACTTTTGACTAATGCCATCTCTGCCCGGACATCCTTGACCCCATTCATCTTAGTACTGCATCTAGAATGACACTTACTCCCTCTGTATCCTGGGGATTGGAAACTCCCAGTCTGCTCCTGGCAGATTTAGATTTTCATGATTACCATCCTCTCAATGTCCTACCATGACATCTTTCAGTGTTCGTCTCCAGACCTACTTTATATATGTTGTCTTCCCCTATTTGGATCACTATTACATCTCTATTCCTTCTTTCTCTGCCATTCTAAACAACCAAGGTATTTCTGTGTTCCACCTTCTGTACCACTGGCCAGTGTTTCTGTGATACAGAAGGTGGAACATAGAAATACCTTGAAATACTGCCTGCTAAAGCAGCTCTGTGATTATTCTTGGTTTTTAGTCTGCATACTTATACTCTTTATTGCTCTTTGCTATTGTTTTATTGTAGTTTGTTTCGCTTCAGATGTGTTGGCTTACTTTTAGTCAGCTTTTTTCCCTTTGCTTTTTAAAATAAATCTCTTGGTTAGGGCCAGTAAGCAACATTTATGTTGTGGTCTTTGTTTTAAAAGGATTAACTATCTGAGCTGTGGGAAAAGCAGAGATATAGCATTTGTTATTTAAGGTAAGCAGAGCAGGACATGGTTTAGAGAGACCTGCCACTTAAAGCTGCTTTGCAGCTATTCTGGATTTTCTTCACCTTGTCTCCCTTATTCCTGTTGTGTTTTTAAATCCAGTTACCCTTGATGTAAATTTCTCTTCTGAAGCTCCTCAAATCTACTGCTGTTTTCTCATACTTGTCAGTTTTACAGGATCATATCGGGAAGGCATTTCCCATAGGCTAATAAGATTTCACATAGCCCCCCTTCATAGTTTCCCCACTCACTAGGTGCACATTTCAATACATACACTATAAATCCCCATCCTTTCTAACTTTGATTTAAAATCTACAAAGTCTGAGATGAGGCTACAGATCACTGGAGAACATGCAAACTGCTTTTTAGGAAATGGTGTGGGATTAATGATGCTGTTTTGCTCCTGGTGAGAGAAGGAGCAGATGGACACTGATTCTTGACCATCCTAGATATCAGCAATCATTGGAGGTTGGTTCAAAACTGGGGAATACTGATACTGTTTCTCTCTCTCTCTCTCTCTCTCTGTTTCCTGCAGCACTTCACCAAATAGTTCCTCTTCCTGCATCAACTGGTACAATCTTTCAGAGGAAACAAGAGCTGGTCAAACCCAGGAAAGGTGACTGCCTTATGGCTCATTTGTTCCTACCCAGGAATTTCCACTAGCTCTCCATTTCATAGCAAGAACTGGGTGATAGGGAGAGGGTCAGATTATTGGTCCTATGGGTCATCACACCCTCTCCTTCTTCTCTGCTTTACTATTGCTGCTTCAGAGAGGAAGTATGAGCCCATAAGCTGCATTCCCCTTGGCTTACAGTGGGGTGCACTCTGATAATGAACTCTGAATGCTACTGGATGTTACACCTAGTCTTCCTGCTAGATGTCACCTATGTGGCAAGCCAGAACCACTGCCCTCCCAATGACAGGTGATTTGGTAGTGGCCATTTACTCCCATCCTCCCTAGCTCGAGGCCCCTGAGCTGCTCATCAGACTTGACTCACCTGAAGCATTACATGATTTTATATTTTTGGGCTGGCTGTGGCTTTTGTTTTTCTCTTGATAAGAGGAGGAGCAGAGAGGTATTGACTCCTGGATGTCTAAGATTGAGTGTTGTGTGTGTGTTTGTATGTTGGGAGGGGACTTCCCTGTTTGCTATTTAAGTGGGAAGCACTCCAGTTTAAATTTCAGACCATTGCACAACTCTGTGCTATATTATGCTAAGCTGAAGAACAAGCTACCTCATGCATCTACCAAGAAAAGACTCCAACAAGTACTGATCTGTGCAACAGCTGGGGAAGACTATTGATCACTGGAGAGCCTGTAACCCAATTCACAGGAGACAGATTAGTGCTGTTGTTTGGCTCCTGGTGAAAGAGCAGAGGTACACTGGTTCCTACCTGAGTGTATCTGCAGTAAGAGCAGTGCTAGCAGAGCATTGGTAGCTGTCAATAGATGGACCAGTGTTGAATTCCGAGCTCATTTTGTTCATTTCTTGTGATAATTCATGAGGTCAAGTTAACATATCTCAACATCACAGCATAAAAAGTCTGGACAAAGTCAAAAACAATGGGGGACAAAGCCCCAAAAATAGGTACACATTTTAAATATTGCTCTTATAAACTTAAAAAGTTGCTAGAATAAAAGGTATTGTGTTACCATGCATTTTCTGAAGGATATGAAGCCTGAAACTCTAATATCTGTCATTATTTGGTGAATTCAGTTCTCATTGATTTGCCACAAAAATCCCGAAAATCACAAATTTATGAGGAAAAGACCAAAAATATGAGGCAAAAATCAGACATTCTGCAAAAATCTGGACAGTTGAGAGGTACTGTAGTCAGTAACATACCTCATGACTCACTGGTGCCTGCAAACCTGGGGTCACAGTCTGCTTTGTCCCCTTCGTTAGAGAATTGAGGCATTGCTTCAATTACCTCATGCATCTTCAAAATGTTCATAGGTCGGTACTAGGCTATCGGCCCTAAGGCCTATACAAGCCTAGCCATAACAATTCCCTGGCTATTTCTTCCCACAGTATTTACTTCCCTGGACCCCTGTCTAGCAGGGCAACTGACATGATCCCCGGTTTTACAATTATTTTTATTTTTCACTGATTTATTTTGTGGGACGTGCAAAAATGTATTCATTTTGGAGCCTCCTAGTTGCCCAAGTTGGAGTGAACAACCTTCAATGCTTCAGCTTAGGGAAGATGCAAAGAGGTATGGGTGAGTTCTCCATGCATGTGTCTAACACAAGAAAGATATGTATCTAGGGCAGTATCTTTCCATCTCTGAGAATGATTCTGTGACTCAAGAACAAAATAATTGATTTTAACAAATGGCTAACAAATGAGGGAAACTACACTGGAAAACAGTAAGTATTAGCTTGGGAAGTGATTGAAAGACCAGCCTGTTTCACAAGGGGTGGCTTACATCTCTCTCTCTCTCTCTCTCTCTCTCTCTCTCTTTCTTCAGGACTTCCTCATATCACTAAGCATTTCCTATCAACATAGTGCTTTTTTTTTAAGCAAGGTGTATCTCTTGTGCATTTCAACCTTGCGAAGTCTAGTCCATCTTACATTAAGGTGACACTGCTCGGTGTTAGGTGTCTGAACAAAAAAAAATCTAATTTTGAGGCCTTACTGACACCATGTGTAGCTACAGAAACTTGATTTCAGTGTACTTATCAGTTCCCCTATTATTTCAAGACAAATTTCTCAAAACAACAAGTTGTTTCTCTTGTGCTTCTTAATCAGATGAAATAAAGCCAATTACAGCACTATTGCCAAGTATAAATTCTCTTCAGTGTCTCCTGATGACCATCTTTGCTATGTTAATAAGTTGAATTCTATACCTATTAATCAGAGTATGCTAATCCAGTTTACTATCATTAACTCGACACACATGCAGTCGAGTCCAAAATTGCCCAAAACCATTCAACAAACGCCAGAAAACCAAATACCGGTAATCCTGACACAAACACCAAACCCCAAAAATCCCCACTGCTCTGAAAGTAGGAACAAGAGTTACCATGGTTCCAGAAGGGGGCAAGCCTTGACAGTCGCAAATGTCAGTTTTTGATATTCCAGCATTCATAATGTGGAACTCACGTAGGTGGATTTGACCACCCGTGTGCTGAGATAAATATAGTGAACTGCTAATCCCCTGTGACTTTAACTACCCATACATTAACTGAAAATCTTATACAACAAATAAGATATGTGCCCACTGATTTCTTGATTTTATCAGTATGAACTATTGGACCAAGTAGTTCAAAATGGCATCAGAGATTGCAACATACTTGGCCATGTCCAAACAAATGTTACCTCTGCCTACACACCTACTAGTGCCCCTCATTCATTGATCAAATCTGACCACCAAATTGGCATTTTCTCCCTCAAAATTAGCACTAACTTGCCCAACAATGCTACCATACTCAAAGAGTACACCAAAGCCAGACAAATATCCCAGTCTGAGTGCCTGAAGAAATGCAAAGGCACCTCTCACTATATACAACCATTTGACTTTACACTCTCTACAGAACATCCATTATGATAAACTCTAAAAGGGCATCTCCACCTCTGGCCATGGAAGCTATTTCCCTGTTAGCCTCACCACCATCATCTGCAAAATCATGGAATGCACCTTGGTCAACCTCATAAAAAATGAAATTGGTGGCCTACATGCCCTCTACATTACCTAATGCAGCTTAATGGAAGTTAGATCTTATGTCAGTAATTTTTTTTCTTTTCTTTGTAAATGAAACAGATGACATTTTCTGCCCTTATTGCTTATCTAGACCTCACTAAAGCCTTCAATGTGATTTATCATTATGCAAATCTAAGCATAACCCCCACCCCATGCATCTATCAGGTTGAAAACTGGATGTTCAATTGAACACAAACATTAACAGTTGGTGGTACCATCTCATCTAAAAGGGACATGACTAGTAGTACCCATCAGTGCTCTGCCCTGGATCCCTTCTACTTTGTCATCTACTCTAATGTGAAAGTAAATGTCAAAGGTCTATGTCAAATGACGTTTGCTGATGAATGCAAACTGGATGGTATTATTGACTCCCTAAAAGAAATGTATATCATCCAAGAGGGACTTTTCAGAAGCAACATATAGTGTACCAACCATGTCTTATATTTAATTACAAAAATGTAGTTTAGTTGCCTTTAGGAAACTAGTCTATCCCATTGATTGCAACATAAATGGGACCCCATTTATGATCAGCACAGCAATGTGATATCAAGATACATATGACAGCAATGAACTGTCGTTTTATCATCACTTATCACTTACAATTAAGAATGCCTTTTTCCTTGCCCAGTTTATAACCAAATGTTTACCTTTCAGGATCAAGCATCTCTGTAATCCCTGTCTGTTCTTCTCTCATCCGGCAAATGACAGACTAGAATGTGCTATTTGGAATGCACTTCTCCAAACACCTTATCCAAATGGAAGTATTACAGTATTTTTTTAACTTAAAGCATCAATGGACTAAGTTCCCTTAGCTAACTGGTCAGACAAAATGCCAGCTTATTTTTCTTTTGCTTGTACTGGCTCCTGTGTAGTGATCTCTACCTTCTCCTCCAGAATACAAAAGACATGTCCTGCCAGACTTCTTCCGTCTTAGAAATACTGGTAACACTGAAAGCATTAAATTCAAAGACCTTGAACTTTCTTGTAACATTATTAAGACTGCTTGAACAGACATGTTCTTCATGTAAAATATCACCTACCTATGGTACAAGGTCTCCTTCCACATCATACAGTGAAAAAGATTGACCTCCTTCAAGTTCTGCCTTGAGGATTGGATGCGTATCCACAAATTTATTCCTGAGGAAAGCAAAATAATCATGAATAAGCATTGTGGTAAATTTGCCCACTAAACTCTATGTTGTATGGACAGGAATTGTAGAGTTTTCCAGACTAACTGCCTAGTAAGAAGTTATGAATCTATAAATGTAGCATAGGTAGTTAAATTTCTGAAACTAAACATGGTAATGTAAGATATTTTTTTTATTTATTTTAAGTAGTGCTAAGAGGTGTTTTGGCACACAAATTAGTGTTGTTGAATTTCAGCACCTGGTTCTTCAGAGTATGAACATTCTTCTTGTATCCATACTGAGGTTTGCCAGGCACTCCGACTGACTCCCACATCTAAAAGACATGTGGGAGGTGAAGTGCTGATACATCATACTGCCTATTGCTGTGTGTGTGTGTGTGTGTGTGTGTGTGTGTGTGTGTGTGTGTGTGTGTGTGTGTGTGCGCGTGTGTGCATGTGTGTGCATGTGTGAGTGTGTGCGTGTGTGTGTGCATGTGTGTGTGCGTGTGTGTGTGCATGTGTGCGTGTGTGTGTGTTTATGTACATATGTCTGACCTACAATAAAAGTGAAAACAGGGATTACTTTTTGATTCTCTGCAACCCAGAACAGGATAATATAGACATCAAAGTATGAATAAATGGATGCAAGAAAGAATATGGAGGACAGGTTTCTAGAAATAAAGAGGATGATATTAGGCAATTAAATCTTTGAAATAAAAAAAATGATATGATTTTCATCACTGGGGAATATTGATCTCATGAATTCACACACTGGTGTAACAAGCTTAGAGTTCAGCTAGAATATACTTCAGTGCCTTACATAGCTTGCACCCATTGCAGATACATTGTGGCATAGTAAACACAGAGGAATGTCAGTCATAAACCTGTGATCAATGCTGTATAACATACTCTCTGCCAGATTATCAGCCTTCATTTTCTGTATAACACTAAAAGCATTTATTAACCCCATATTAAACAGAGACCCTTGACTCATGTTATACTGAAGACATTTCAAGTAAAATGTAGGTATATAAATTTACAATTTACACAAAATTTCTTCTAATGCCTTGTACTCTTCCAGGAACAAAGTCCATCCAGTTGTTAAAGGCAGACAATAAGCAGGATTCAATAAAGTCTGTGTATGCTCCCTGTAGAGCCTAGACATAATGAATCCATGTACACGGCCACAATCTTCCCTCAGCAGCGCATCATGCATATTAATGGTGTGGTGCACCTAAGGGAAGTTTCACAGCACAAAACCCTCACAGAACAACATGGATAATGAATCCGTGTAATACCGACGGCATACCCACATACCTGTCAGCCCATTAACCTGACCGAAGTATAAGAAACATTGCCGGAGCTGTGTATGCAATTATTTCACTAATTTGGATTTATTTATTTTTTATTTTTATGTGCATGTTTGTGTGATGCACTGTGTTTAGCTATGCTTAACTCTTTGCAACCATACATCAAACGTGGCAGACATCTAAAAATAGAAACCAGATGCTTTTAATTGATTTTTTTCTTTTATGTGCATGTTTGTGGGATGCATCACGTTATCTATCTAAGTTTAGCTCTGCACACCCATGCATCAGACATGCACCAGACATCTCAAAATAGAAACCAGATGCTTTCAATTGTTTTAGCTATGCAGTGCTCGAACAACAAAGCTGCACTATGCTTACAGTAGCACCTTAGCCATATATGTGAAGATAAATGAGCTCCCTTCACTTCTCTTGTGGTGAGAGAGATTGAGTGATGACCTATAGTGTACTAGGTCTGCGGTTTAAGTCCTGGGCTGTGACACATTTTATATATACTGCTGTGAAACTGTGTTAGGTCACTGAAACATCTGTCCACTTTAAATTCAATTATTGTTATATTTAGAAAAGGTGGGTTAAATATGGGTAATGTTTTTCCTTGTTTGTGCATTGCTAAGCATCACTTAAACATTGGTTTTCATGTTTGCACAATGCTAGGTGATGCTGCGCATTTGTGAAAGTTTCAGTATGATGTGCAATGGCAAAAATGCATCCTATTTAAAGGGCAATTGATGAGAATTGCTCAGTATTCCTTGCAGCCTAATCTTGTGTGTGGGTATAGCTGCCGTGGGGGAAAGAGTGCACATTCAGGCACAGAGATGGGGTGTTCAGGAGTCTAGGAATTTTTTTGGACTCCTGGTACAGCACCATAGACCCAGGCTGCTGCAGGATAACTATTTTGGGTCAGAATACAAGTCTGAGGCCTGGGATAATTTGGTCAGGGACCTGACCAGTGCAACTTGTATCCCCCACACAGGGCAGCAGTATCATCACCATTAAGATGACTGTCAGTGAAGGAAGAGGGATACTTTGGATCAGTGGATCCAAGACACACAGGCGGAGAACAACCCACATATATGTAAGTATGTTTTCTAGTAATTTATAAATATACATGCATGCATTAATAATAAAATAAAAAATACAAATATTGCAGTCTTATCAGTCATGTATGAAATACCTGGGACATCACATACTTTCATTAACGTGGCAGTGCATGTCTGAACTGTAAAAACAAGAAAGCATGCAGTACTGTGTAGCATAGCTTCCAAACATTACTTAATGTTGCTAAATACCCAAATTAAGAGTCAATGTTGTGGTCTGCTCATTGTCAGAAATATGCTGTTGATTGCAGTCAATAACTGATTAGGGTAAACATGTATGTTAACAGAAGAAAGTTGTTCAAGTGGTTGACAATGATTAATGTATCCCCTACCTTGTTCTAGGACACACCAAGCATGTTACCTTTTACTCTGTTAATGATGCCATTGGCTAACATACTTACCTTAAACACAAACCTTAATTTCCAGTGGGATGAGTTTTCTCAGTCTGGCTGCCACAGGGCCCACAGTTACTCTTCTGTGTTGTTGTCCTGCAAAGTCTTCACCCTCTATGTCTGTGCCTATTGTTAGCAGCAGTAGCAGCTTCAGTCTGTAGCACACAAATCTGTATGTAAAAATGAGATTTTACAAACATTCTCTCTATGCTGCTGTTGTATCTTTACCCCACTAATTTTCACCCCAGCATATAAGAAAGGGGATTGAATCCACATCAGAGTCTTATATATAGTTGCATGGGATTGGCTGATTATACTGCATATCAGCTGTGTAGGCTGCATTTAGCATTTTTGAAGCATAGATTGGTTCAGATGCAATCAACTTCTAATGAGAACCATCACAAAATATTGCAAATTTGTAGCTAGGCAAACCAGTGTGGATGACAGTTACTTCTTATGTCTAGCTCATTGACACATTTCTTGTAGAGCAGTATCTTTCAACAGAGGAGTATTGTACTCCATCAGGTATGTATCCTTTTTGTTTCCTACGTATGTATGAATATACTTCAGAAGAATGTGGATTGCATCACTAAGCCTTTATTAGAACTGTACTCATGACATGGGATTGATCCCCAGCCCTGTTAGACGTGCAGAGGATGTATGGTACTCAGAATATAATGCTGTGTGATAACTAGGTACACAGGTCTCCTGGGTACTTCCTTTGATTGCAGTTGTGATAGTACACTGCTGTTCTGTTGGCACTGTTTATATTTCTTTTTTGTGTGGGACGGGTAGTTCCTGGTATGGGGCACACTACAATGGACTGCTGTGTTAAGTGTGTGAGCATACGTGAGTATCTGTCATGGTACAAACAGGAATATGTCACTATTGCTACTATTCTAGTTGCAACCACACCCTTTGTATTTTTTCCCCACTGTTGAATATGAGATGTGCAATCAAGCAGTGAATACTGAGAGCCTTCCTTTACTGCTGTAACTCGACATAGTTTGCTTATATGTATGTGATCCTTATATGTGTTCTCATTTCTTCGTATTGCAGGAAACATTATGCATGCACGTCACAGGCCACCATTTTCTGAGGTGGAAAACAACCACATTACTGAGGCAGTGCAACAACATTATCAGGTCATGCTGTCCCAAGGGAGGGCAAATAGGTTAGAATGTGCAGCCCTGTGAGATGAACTGCTGCACGACATCAATGCTGTGGGTTATCAAAATTGTAGCTATGAGCAGGTGTGACACTGTGCCACAGACAAGATCAATGCAGCAAGGAGGCGTGCTGCTGACATGGCCAGGGATCATCAGGTCACTGGTGATGGGCTTGCAGCAGAACCTCCTCTTACAGGCACAGAGGAATTCCTGGTAAACCTTGCTGCACAGGACAGCTCCCAGACACCAATCAGCCAATATGTTGTGGATGTGGGTGGCACTCGTTCTCCAAAAGAGGAGCTTACATGTATGCTTAGTTAGATCAGCAGTAGAATACTGTTACATTCATCCTGTCAAGGTGTATAGAGTTTTACATGGGTGTCAGGTGTTTTTTGGGGGAGAAGTAAGTTAGCTGCAGTTTTAAGCTCATGCATTGATTGTCACCCTCATAACTTTTAACATTGCACTTACAGTTACTGTAGATATTAGATTATTGCACATATTAACCCCTGTTATACTGTAACATGTTATGCTGTTGCTGTTATCTCTCCCTCAACTTTTTTCAGGACTGTCAGGAATTGGATGGGGCCATGCTACTGCTGCTGGTAAGCAGAAAACTGTTATGTCAAAGATGTAGATATATTTCAATGTATTAGCTAAAGTGTCATCACAGGCCTGCTGGCTGGATTGATGTACTGTCTGCATAATTGTCAACTGTACAGATATTTTCTGAATGCCCACAGATTAGACTCATACCTCTGCCTTATAGGTATGACCATAGTGATTGACTTGAAAACTATTGTCAGGACATTAATGATTGCCATAACTGTCAACTGTACAGATTTTTGAAGAATGTCCACAGTGTACATCATTTATTTTTTGTTCATAAGATTGTTTTCTGAATAATTATTTCCAAATCATTACACATTGGGGTTAGAAGATAATGTCCACATGTCCTACTCTGTGAGGTTGGGAGGTATAAAAGTCTGTAATAGTGACAGCAGTGTATACAACTTAACATAAATTGCACCATTGTAGTGTAGAACATAGTGCAGGCATTAATGCATTGCTTTTTTCTTTTTGTCACAAATGACCAGGGATGTTTGTATTTATCCACTACACTACATGATGTCAGTGTCTCTTCATACTCTGATGATGCTGGTGGCCAAATTGAGGTGCAGCTGGGGGTTGCAGAGGCTGAATCAGACATAGAGATTTACATCCCTTGGCCACCCTCATTATCACTGTACACAGCCAGTATGCCTCTGCATACCTAGTCCCCTGAGGCCACAGATTTTGGACAGTTAGATGGTGGGGACATTGAATAGGAAAGTGTGGCTACTTTGACTTCAGTGACTGTTGACACTAGCCATAGTCAAACTGTTGGTGAGGTTCCACACAGGCAGATTGATAGGGGTGCTCAGAGGAGGCCTGCTATCCCTCCACCACCTGTTGCAGGTCTCTCATCTAGTGTCACTCAGCATATGTTTAGGGCCATCATGGAGGCACAGGCATGTTTGGAAAGGAACTCCTGACGAATGCTCAGGGTTATGGATGCAGCACAGTCTGACATCCTTTGCCTCCACCGTGTTGCTAATACTGTGGATTGGTTGACTGACTAACACACTGGAAAGGGATCGGTCTGAGACAGATCCCAGACTATCTGTCATAGTATGCACATTTTCTGTGATGGAATGTCTGATTGCATTTGAGCATCGGCCTCGTGGGCGTAGGTCAGGAACTACATCTGCTGAGAGTCAACATGGCCATGCCCAATCATGCTCCCATAGTGGTTGTACAGCCAGTGCTCCAGAGGGGAGTGTACTGTCCA
The DNA here is from genome assembly GCF_019279795.1 of Protopterus annectens. Classification (NCBI taxonomy): domain Eukaryota; kingdom Metazoa; phylum Chordata; order Ceratodontiformes; family Protopteridae; genus Protopterus; species Protopterus annectens. Next base: position 1,788,576,344 of record NC_056725.1, on the reverse strand, counting down.
CACCAGGAAGTAGCAGGCTGTGGGGTCATGGTCCTGGGTGTTGCCAAAGGTAGTAGCACAGCATCTGAACCTTGGCATGGGGGTGCCAGTGCAACTCCTGGCAGAGCCAGTTCTCATGTTTGGGGGTGGAGATGATGAACTTTCAGCTCTGCCATGCATGGCTCACAGCTGCCAAACATACAGACACATAGGGCTAGCACTCAGCTTGGCTGTGTTCATGCAGACACTCACATGTCAAACACTGAGGGCACCTACAGACACAAACTCAGCATTTCCATGGTCTGTCTTGCCTGCTTTCCTTGTTTATTCACACACACACACACACACACACACACACACACACACACACACACACACACACACACACATGTTTGCCAACCTATTGGCTCAGCCTAGGCCTCATGTATCCCCACACAACACCCTGTGCAAGTGATGATACATTTGCCACATCCCTATCATCTTTCTCATGAGTGCAGGGAAATAAAGCTATTTGTCTGATGCATAGGGTGACTATCTACATTAGTATGACTTCCTTTCATCCACTGGTGCTGTTGACATGCTACTTGTATTGGTCATTTACAGATATCGTACTTTGCCATTTATACTGTGGATAGCATAATAATTTGTCTGCATTAAATGGATGCTGTTTTAAGGGCTGTGGAGTCACACAGTGAAATGTGTCTCATGGAAATATATACGTTTCTCTTTCAGGATGGTGTAGTACACACCTGTGGATACACATCTACAATCAACCCATCAACATCAGCGCACAGGATTGTATATCAGCACAGAAGACAAATGCCATCAGAGTGGTAGTACAGGTTCATAGATTCATAGGTTCATAAGTGTTTACTAGGCTAATGATCACAATGGCCTTTCTAGTCATGTATCCCAAATCTCTGACAAGTTCTAATATCCTTGATAAGTGTAAGCAGGGGGTTGGGAGATGAAGCCTTTACAGGTTGCCTGTGTTCATTAGAGACATAGGTGCCAAACCAGGGATGAATTTCCTGTTCCCCATTCAATTGTCCAAGTTACACTTGAATTGGTTTAGGGAGGAATTCTACTTCACATGGATGGTGAGCCTGTTCCATAGATGGGATAGTCTCTGGGAAACATATCTGTCTCTCCAGCAGGTCCTATTTATATCAATATAGCAAGCTTTAAGTCTTTAATATGGGTAATTCTGGTGCTCTTTGTTTTGTGGATATGCAGGAGGTCCATCAGAGTGGAGTCCTGATAATCTCATGTATGCCAGGCATAGATCTCTCCTCAAAAGCCTGTAGGAAACACAATATGGGGATAGGGCCTTGAGGCGGCCTGCATAAGACATTTTACTTATGCCCTGTATTCTTTTAGTGAGGAACCTCTGTGGACATTCCAATTGTTGGGTATGCCTGGTTAGGTACATACCAAAGGGGGCACTGTAGTCAATGATAGGTCTGATGAATGCCAAATACAGTGGAAAAATGACTTCCTTGCACTTAGATGCCACACCTTTATTTATAAGTTGCGCAACATAGAGTGATGTCCTCACTACTGTAGACACATGATGGTCAAAGGCTAGATTACTGTCTATGTGTGTCCCTAAGTCCATGACTACTGGGACAAATCTAAGAAGTGTGTTGTCAATATAATAGCTACCAGAGGTGGATGACTTCCCAAAGGATACTGTCATGCATTTCTTGGCATTTAGTTTTAGTCCATGGTTCGGACACCAGTTGTTTGTTTGTGTCAGCCCCTCCTGGAGAACATTTATGTCAGTATGGGATTCAATAACAGCTCCTAATTTGCAATAATCTGCAAATTTAGTCAGCAAGAGACCACTGACATTGGCCTTGACTTCAAAGAAGTAAATGGCAAAAAGGAGCGGTCCAAGGACTGGTCCCTCAGAGACTTCACTTATGACTGGCCTCTTTGTAGAGGTGGACTTCCCAATTCTAACTTCTTGGGTCTTGTCTGTGAGCCAGTTGGCTATCTACCAGGTTTCATATGAGTTTGTACCTAACCTCTTGAGTTTGTCAACAATACCTTGAGTGGATATTGTGACAAATGCCTTGGCCAGGTCAAGGTAGGCAGTGTGAACAAATTTTCCCTCATCCATTGCTTTGGTTACCTCTTCAAAGAGGTCCACTAGGTCGAGTAGGCATGATATACCCTTGATGAAACCAAACTGGGTTGGGTCCAGTGTTTGGAGGTTTACTATATCTCTACTGATCATTTCCATGATAATTCTTTCCATGGCTTTACATATAAGACATGTGGGACTTATGCATTTCTAGGGTCTGTAGATGGCCACTTTTCTCCCTTCATGAGGCATGAAGCCTGTTTGGAGGCTACAGTTAAATAGCAATTCCAAAGGCCCTGATAGGTCATGTTTCATGCTATTTAGAAGGCATCCTGGGATATTATATGGGCTTATTTACACAGTGTTCTTGGTTTTATAGAGAGCATTATGGACTTGTTCCCCCAGTGATAGTAGGGTGAGTTATATTTGATGGTATTTCCTGAGGGAAGGTTGAGGGGGAGAGAGGGGGTAAAGTTGGAGCTAAATTTATTAGCCAGGAGGTTTGCTATATCTTCTGGCTCAGTATAGATGGCACCATTTACAGTGAGCTCTGCACACAATTGTGTATTGCCTTTGAGGTTGCAGACATAGCTAAAGGATGCTTTGTGGTTGTTCTTGGCCGGGAAGGCCAAAATTACCTCAAATTTGGCATTGGTAGACTTTATTTGTCCTCCTAATTGTTTGTTTAGTTTGATGAGACTGTTTTTATCCTGCTGGGTGCTGCATCTCCTAATTTTTGCCATGATTTTTGATTTTGTGACTCCACCAGGGTGGCTTGTTTTTTGAGTTAGTTCTGCACTTCTTCCTGGTAGGTACATCTTTCTCTTTGTAGCTATTAACATGCTTGTACAGGGTTTCTGTGAACAGTTATGCATAGGCAGAAGTGTTTTCATGGTTTATGGGGGCTTGAATGCTTGCCAGGTTCTCACTTAATTGTAGGAGGTTAGCCTTAGAGTAGTTCCTGAAAATTCCAGGTTTAGCTTGTGTTCAGGTTTTTATTTTTACTTTAAAGGAGACCATATTGTGGACTGACCTTTCCAGGGAAGACATTACAGTAGAGGGTGTGCAGCACACACTCTACAGTAGAGGGTGTGCAGCAAGTTCCCATATTACTGAGGACCAGATCCAGTATGATTGCATCCCTGGTTGGTGTATTAACTATCTGGTCCAGGGAGTTTGTGTTTACAAAATCCAGGAATCTCTGTGCCTGTCATCTGATGTCATATAGGATTCCCAGTTAGGTAATTAAAGTTACCCATGAATATGGCATTGGATTGGATTGTTAGTGCTTCTAATAAGTTTAAATATATGGTATGGGTTTCCTGGGTCATAAGGGGGGGTGGTATATAGGTTGCAAGGGAGTAGTATTGGATTTTGCCTATGGTAATCTGAACACGAAGCAGCTCAAGTGCATTGTCCTGTTTGACCAGCCTTGAAGTATATTTATTTTTGATGCAAATAAAGACACCTTCAGCTTTAGTCCCAGCCTGTGAAATAGCTGGTCTAAATGTGTGGAAAGCATTATAACCTTGCAGTGTTGCAGTGCTGTCTATGGCTTCAACCCATGTCTCAGTGACCACACAGATGTCAGCATTCTGTAGGTTGAACAGACCTTCTAGGGAGTGGAGTATTTTATTTTAGACTCCTAGCATTGGTCAGTAATACCTTTAGATTCTGCTGGTTTTGATTTGCTATGTCAGAAGTACTTTCAGTTTTGCATTGCCTAAAGAAAGCAATAAGGGGAAGACAATGTTTTAGCTATTATTTGGAAGCCTGTAGGGGAGAGGTAAAGACCATCCATGGCAAAGCAGCATGGTCTGTTGATCATATCCTTCCATGCTGACACTTACTGTACCCCCTTAGAATGACACCAGAAATTAAGCCAATTATTAAGGTGAATCATCTTCTGTTCATATTGTGGCATCATCCTTGGAGAAGGTAAAATGCTGCTCAGTGTTAGGCTCATACCAGTCAGAGACACATATTCCATGAGCTCCATGATGTCTCTCTTCATATAGTCTAGGGAGGTATGTCTCAGGTTATTTACTCCCACATGGACTATGACTGAGTCATATTGGTACTTGTGGTCCAATGACATGAGTGCATGTGTAATGTAGCTGATCATAGCCCCTGGTAAGCAACTGACCGTGACTTTTTCCTTACTCAGCCTGGTGAGAAGGATATCAGTGTGCCTCATGATGGAGTCTCCAATGACTTGAATGATGGATTGTGTGGTGGCTTGCCTTATGGGCTTAGAGGAAGAGGCTCCATGAGATGTAGCTCTATGTGTTGATGTGGGTATTCTTCTGAAAGGATTTTGGGGCTGCTGAGGGTATTTGTTATGTACATTGTCTAGGAGGTTTTTGTGGTTTAGAAAGGTTACATTTAAGAGCATCAGCATATGTCTGCTTTGAACTGTGTGTGAGATGTGTGCAGAGTGTGTACTACTGATAACCTTATTGACATTGGGAGTACTTTTACTTGAGAGCTTTGCCTCCAGTGACATTGTGTAAATACATCTCTCACATACCATATCAATTTGTTTGAGAATTAACTGGTTGTCAGTAAACATGAGGCAACTTACATATCCACCAAGCTGGTAATGGTGACAGTAGGAAAGTTCATATCCATGGCAACAGACCCTTTTTTATTGATTAGACATTTGTAGTGAGAATATTAATCAATGTCAAAAGTATGTGGTTTGCAATTATGGGGACAGTGCTTGTCATTGCAGACTAGTTGTTCTGTGTGCAACTAGGTATTTGAGAAAATTCAATTGTGCTTTTACAGGAAAAATGTCACTCAAGGTGTCTGAGTCTTTACACAGCACTGCCAAACACCTAAGAGGAAACCAATATGTAGACTCTCAAAATGTATTGATGACATATTTAGGCTGATATTCTGAAGTTAGAAACAAATCAAGCAGTACTTATTGAAAGCAAAAAAATAGCTTGTCAAGAATGATGAAAAGAGGGGAGTCATTTGAATGGCTACTGCCTGGCTACTACTAGTGCTGGTCTCACCACAGCTTCACTCTGCTGTTTTGCTTCTTCTCTCACCAGAAACAAAATGTTAGCACCAATCCCAAGACAAGAAACAGGCCACAGCCTGTTTGGTGATACACAGACTTGACCCAGAGGATGCAGGGGTCTGTAGGCTTGTTGTAGCCTTTTCCAAGTAGATTCCTTAAATAGCAACCAGACCAATCTGTTCAGTTTTGCATGTATTTTGCCTTGAGTGATGAGGCTCATAGGATGTGACTAGGGTAGTGATCTGATGGTGATTAGGAGCACAGCTGTTGCATCACAATATAATGTTCAATGTCAGAAGTAATAGATGTCCAAGGTTTGCCTAGCAAGGTCCACAGTGGCAGTGATACATATTACATAACATTTTCACAGCAATTCATGCAGCCACCCCTTCAACAAGGTAATGGAGATGCTCTGCTTCACATGGATGTGAGGCCTACTGCAGAAGAGTGTCAACCTTTGAGAGATTTTCCTGTCCCTCCGGCATATCATATGTATGTCATACTGTGCATTTAGGTGCCTGGAACATGTAACTGTAGTCCCACATAAGTTCACACAACTTCCATTTGCTGTCTGGTTGTTTGAAAGGCACTGTAGCCTTGCAAGGCCAACGTACTTACTGCAAACTTGAGCAAGTTTTCTGTGCATGCACAGATATCCACATTATCACTGCAGAGGGTGCCTACAAAGAGTGTGTTTTACGCTGTGAACCCCAAGGGTTTAGCAGCATGACCCTTACTTTGCTGGAGTTGTACATTGTCACATTTGTAAGTTTGCTCTTGTGACCATGCCTAATGACAGGATTATGGTTCAGGCAAGTGCCATATTCCTGGCAAAGCAGCGTACTCAATCCCCCATGTTATTCCACACTGTTAGGTACTGTTTTACCTTAGAATGACACCATAAACTTAATAACATCTTACATGTACAAATCTGTCAGGCCATTGTGTAACCATGGCATGTTGTGGTATATGCACAAAAAATAATCTATTGCTAATGACATTAGCAGTGTCCGTTGAAGACAAGTGGACAGCATCCCATAGGCTGATGTAAAATGCTCTGCCTAGCATCTACCCACACCAATTTGGCTGCAGTGAGACTAGTATCACTACCTATCTACATTTACATAATATTGAACAGCACACACACACACACACACACACACACACACACACACACACACACACACACACACACACACACACACACACACACACACACAAAACAAGTTGGCTGTAGTGAGACTAGAACCCCTATGTATCTACATTTACAGACTACAAAGCAAAGCACTTATCCCACACGGCACAGCTCATGTCTGACATTGATATGATTTTAGGTAGTCTTACAGTAGTTGACATCAGCAGGCCTTGTGGAAACCAAGACTTTGGAGGCCTACATAAACCGCAAGTCCCAAAGCAGTGCAAACCTATGCCATTGTGGAATTCACACTTATGGTTCATAGGTTCATAGGTTCATAGGTTTATACTAGGCTATCTGCCCTAAGGCATTTATAAGCCTATCCCGGATTTTTACCCATCAGTTTGTTTTGCCTCTGTCCAGCAGTGGCCCAGAGATGATTCGATCTCCCATCCACAGGTCTAGATTTCTCTTGAACAGAGTCAGCAAGGTGCTCTTCCTCACATGGACCGGGATTTTATTCCACAGCATAGGGAGTCTCTGGTGATAAATTAGCTATCCCTCAGCACGTCCGTATTATATATTTTAGGTTTAAGTTAAGTCGCTTGCTCTAGTTTTTTTGGTGGATTTTTTTTTTTTGGAGCATTAATTCCAATTCGGGTTGGGGTTGGACATGTATGTCAGGTCACATGTCACACCTCTGAATGAGTATGCGACTAGAATATAGCTGGAGTTTTTCTTCTTCTGGCAGCATATATGAAGATTTTTGTCCTTGTATCTTTTGGTGTGGAACTTTTGGGTCTCTCTCTTTGCTTGCAGATGTCGGTGAGATACATCCCGAATGGGGCATGTACTCGATCATTGGTCTGATAAGTGAAGTGAATCCCTTCATGATCAGGTGGGCAATGTAGAAGGTCTTTCTAACCACTTTATCCCCAGGTCCCTGATAACCTCTTCTGTGCTTAGTGGATTGCCACCTATATGGTAGCTTATGACTATAGCCATGGCTCTGGCACCAGCTATCTGTTCCTTCTGAAGGATATCAGTGTCCGATCTGCAAACTTTGTCAGCCAAAGTCCTCCCATGTTGGCCTGTACTTCTGAAGTAGATGCCAAACAATAGTGTGGGACACCACTTGTGACTTGAGTCTGACACAGCGCCAGCAACTCTAACCCCCCTGGGTTCTGTCCTTAAGCCAGTTTGCAACCCATCTGTGACATATGGGTTTTCATCAATGGCCTTGGTGACTATTTGGCATGATCTTCCCTTGACAAAGCCAAACTGGCAAGTCCCCTATATCTTTGTTTATGAGCTCCATTATTAGCTTTGCAGACTAGACTTGTTAAGCTCCTTTGTGTAGTGGGACCACAGTTGCGGCTGAGATTAAACAGCTGCCCTCATTTAGCTAGCACACAGCCGGGGACACCATCGGTCCCATGCTGTGTTTTAGCTTTAGAGAGTAGTTATCTCTCCTTTAGGGAATTCTGAGCATATCTGTGAGTTTCCACCCAGGTTCCTAACATAGCTGAAAAGGCCTTATGATTGTCCTTTGAATCCATGGCAATTTTCTCTCAAAATTTGATTTAATGAGTGGGTGACTTCCCTTTTATGGATTTTTCTATCATGTAATAGCTTTCTCCTCTTATTGTAAAGTTTGTTAATGGCTGGGGTCCACCAGACTGGACTTTGCCCTTTGTGGAAAGAGTCTTGGTTTTATTTGGGATTGCCTGATCCATGCAGTCCTGCAGGTGTTCATAGAAGGCATTTGGTTGTGGTTTCCTCTGACTCAGGGCCTTGAAGGATACCACACCAGTCTTGAGTAGTGTGAAGTTTGCTTTAGAGAAGTTCTTCACTATGGTCTTTTGATTTCCAGTGAGATTAGTTTATGATCAGATCTCACCAATGAGGGATATACTTCCGTGTGGAGCATTTTGTCCCCATGTTTGTGACAATGAGATCTAGTATATTTTCTCCTCTCGTGGGAACAGTGACTAGCTGTTCCATGGCATTTGAATTTATGAACTCCAGGAACCGTTGGGCTAGAAAGTTAGGGCTTGAGTAATGTTCCCAGTCTATATTTGGGTAGTTGAAGTCACCCAATATGATGGTGTTTGGAGATACATTTATACCCTCCAGTGTCTTCAGGAAGGCTGTGGAGTTTGAGAGGGTGGCCTGTAGCATGCTACAATTTGTAGAGCAGTTTAGTTGCACCTGACCAACCTGGAGGTGTGAGTATCCTTATGAATATGGATACACCCCTCCTTTTGTGGAGTGGTCATGATATGAGGTAAAACCTAATAGTGCGGGGGTGCTCTCTCAGAGCCTTGAACCAGGTTTCAGTTACAGCACAGACATCGATGTTCTCCATAGCATTTTGAGATTTAGACTTCTGGCATTGAGCAGCATTACCCTCAATTTCTTCCCATTTTTGTTTTCTAGGGTGGTAGGTTTAGAATTTGAGCCTTGCCTTCTTTATGGCGAGAAACACACAGTTGGCTGTATTGAGAAAAATAATCCCTACCTATCTAAATTTACAGAGTATAGAATGAAATATTTATCACACATGCCAGAGCTCAAATCTGGCATTAACATGACTTTATGTAATCTTATAGTATGGAGGTCTACATCAAGTGCAAGTCCCAAAACAATGCCATTGTGGGATTCACACTTTGAAGAGAGACTTACAGTTAGCTGCAGTAAGAATAGAACCCTTACATATCTAAACTTACAGACTACAGAACATGATACTTATCACATACACCACAGCTCAAGTCTGACTTTATCATGATTTTAGGTAATGTTATTGTAGATGACATCAGCATGCCTTGTGCAGGCCAAGAGTTTGGAGGCCTGCATCAACTGCAAGTCCAAAAACAGTGCAAAACCATGCCTTTGTAGGTAGGTCTACAGGACCGGTATGGAGAAGTGAAAGGGTTATTTAGAGCCATTTGATTATTCCTGTAATCTATCAGTAAAATGCTAATGAAAATAATCATCAGAATCAACAAGGATGTAACGGTGTAAATTTTCAAAACAGGGCACAGAATCACAATCTATGACAAGGAGGGGTGCAACAAACTAGCAACAGGTGCAATGGGAACAAGCAGAGAAGGTAAATGACTCATTACAAAACATTAATAGTAATTGTAGAGTTATATTAAACAAGAAGAATGATTTTAAAATTTACAATTACACAAATGTGACAGTCGAACCTGGACTTGTTGAGCTTTTAGCCAAAGGCTACACATTTGTGCCTGCACAAAAAGCAGATATAGCAAGGACATTACTTGATTTTAAATTGTTTGTTAGAAAATTGAATTTAGCTGTATTATTAGGAGATGATGATTGTGGGTGGCTGCGGTGGTGCAGTGGTTAGCATTGCTGCCTCACAGTAAGAGGCTCTCCAGTTCAATCCACGGCTGGGGTGCCTTCTGTGTGGAGTCTGCATGTCCTCCCTGTGGTCACATGGGTTTCCTCCAGGTGCTCCAGTTTCCTTCCAAAGACATGCTGTAGGTGGATTGGACACTCTAAATTGGTCTTAGGTGTGCATGTGTGTGCCTTCTGTGGAAGGTTGGGTGTCAGGCTGGCTACTCGACACAGTAAAATCTCCACTGCCAATCATGAGCAGACAGGTCATCCACTGTGGTGACCCCTAACTGGGAAAAAGCCAGATGAAGAAGATTAGGAGATGATGATTTTAATCAAAATGTATACCACATTGCAAGCACTTTCAATCCTCCTGTGCATCCTGTTTTGGAACTATTTGAGCAGATCTGTGAACTTGATTTTCGTAATTGTATTGGTGAGGATAATGGTTTAAGGAATAATGATTACATTATTAGCAGAAGGGAAAGACAAGAATTGAGTAAACTGCAAATGTTACTGGTCAGGGTTATGAAACTTGATAAGGGGTATGGACTGGTCATAACGAATAAGGAAGATTATGTGGATAGAATGTGTAAGCTTTTAGACAGTGACACATATACTGAAATCTCTAGAAATGAACTGAATACAGCATATTTACGAATTAAGTCGTACATCAATGATATGTTTATTGAGGCAAGAATAGACACAGAGCTGTATAACTTTCTCACAATGCCAGCCCGTAGGATCACCATACTGTCTGGAATACATAAAGTCGAAAAAAGTATAGAAGACCTCCCCCATGAGACCACTGCTTGATGCAAGGAATAGTATCACTTATTCATGTGCAAAAGTAGTGGATCATCTGATAAAAAAGTATATAAGCCACAAAAGTCAGATCTGTAAGGATTCATGGTCATTTTTACTTTCTATCAATAGTTTAGAATTTAAAGGAGAATTCAGTTTCTTAACTGTAGATGTTAAGGACCTTTACTCTTCCATTCCACACACTGAAGGAGTCGAGTGGGTATCTAAATCATGAGATTAAAGGGTGCACCAAACAAAGAAGTAAGTCTAGTGGAAAAACCTTTGAACATAATTTTAACTAACAACTATATTACTTTTGACAACAAATTCTATCTCCAAAATATAGGTGTAGCAATGGGCTCCCCATGTGGGGCTAGCTTCGCCAATTTAGTGATGGCGTACTGGGAACAGGAATTCATTAAAAAGAAAAACCAGATTAATAAGCAAATTTATTTTTATATGCAGTTTTTATATGACATCTGTATGATTGTTAAGGGAGATGATGGTACAGCTAAGGAATTAGTTAATTACTTCAACAGCACCGCTGATTCCTTACAGTTTACGGCTAACTATAGCGAAAGATAGAATAGCCCACCTTGACAGTGACTTAATTAAAGATAAAGGGAATGGGCAGTATATTGGAAAAATCTTTAGGAAGGAAACCTACTCCAGTGCATTCCTACACTTTGCTAGTTGCCATCCCTTTCACCACAAAAGATCAGTGGTGAACGGGCAATTACTGATAGCAGCTAGAATGGTGACTAGAGAGGAAGATTTTTTGGTGGAATGCGATAATTTAAGAGATATGTTTTTAAGGAGAGATTGACAGTCACAGTTCAGTATAAAAGAAACAATGGCATTTATAAACCACTATTAGGCCAAGGTGCTAGAGAGAGATCATCCAATGATATGTTGGATAGAAGTGTAATGAACTTGGACGATAGGTTTGTATGTCATATAGTTTCATCACACCTTACAGTTTAAATGTGACAGATATTTAAAATATTACTCATAAAAATTAGGATTTGCTTAAAAACGATACAACGGACCATTTTTAAAAGGGGTCAAAACTTCATAAGTCTCTTAGAAAGAGACAGTATACAGTTACCCAGTAGACATGGCATGTTTAAATGCGGCATGTGCAACTACTGTAAGCACATGGAAGTTAGAATTATTACATAAGAGACAAAAAGTATACTATAAAGCAAAGATTAGATTGCCAATCAAAAATGGTAGTATATGTAGCCCAGTGTCAACAGTGCCCAGCATATTACATTGGAAAAACTGACCATAGGTTCAGAGAACGGGTATATGAGCACCTTTACAGCATAACTAGAGGGAAGCAAGAAAATGGGCTAGCAAGGCACACCATGGAGCATACAAGCCACAACTTTAAATTCAGGGCAATCGACCAGATAATATCTGACTATAGGAGGGACCGGATACATTTTTACTTGAGAGACTCGAACTTTTATGGCAGTTGCAGACAAATGCTTGCCATTTCCCAGGGCTGAATGAGATCTGCTCAATTTTATGTATTTTAAAATTGAAAAGTTTGACTAGGTAAGGGGCAAAATGATTTATATGAGAGGAAAGTGTGTTATGGTAGTTAATTTTCTTATTTTTACATGTGATTTTACATTATATTGCATGTATTAGATTATATGTTTTATACTATAAACCATTGACATAACTACATAGTTTCATAGGTTCATAGGAAGGTACTAGGCTATCGGCCCAAGGGCCCAAGGAAGCCTAGCCAACAAGGTTCCCTGGCTTACGCCACCCAAGAAAGTTAATTTCCTGTGCCCCTGTCGAGCAGAGTCACAGAAGTGATCCCTGGGGTGTATTTACTATTTACCATCCACTCATCAAGATTTTCTTGAAGAGTGCTAATGAGGAACTTTGCTTAACATAGATGGGTAGCTTGTTCCAGAGTATATGAAATCTCTGGGACAGGAATCTATCCCTCCAGCATGTCCTGTTTATTGTGGTGACAAGGTTTAGGTCTCTAGAGTGTGTAGCTCGGAGGGATTGGGATTTCTTTAGGTGTAGCATGTCCAACAGCTCTGGGTTGAACATAGCTTTATATATTATGCAGAGATCTTCTCAGAGTAGGCGACATGCTACAGAGTAAAGCTGGAGTTTGTTGAGACAGTCAGTATAGGGCATCTGCTTGAGACCAGTAATCCTCTTTGTGAGGTACTTATGTGGCCTTTCCAGCTGCTGCAGCTGTCTTGTGAGGTACATTCCAAAAGGGGCATTGTACTCTATAATGGGTCTAATGAGTGCCCAGTAGAGGGGAACAATGACCTCTTTTTCCTGGATGAGAATCTTTTTGTGATGAGGTGTGCCACATAGAAGGATTTCCTGACTACTGTGGCGATGTGATTATCAAAGGAGAGACTACTGTCCACCTGGGTCCCAAGGTCTCTTATCACACATTTGGCATTAAGTAGACTGCAGTTTATGTGGTAGTTCATGGGTACAGAGTTTTTACCAAAGGGGATGACAATGCACATTTTGGCATTGAGCTTGAGGCCGTGCCTCTGACACCAGGCATCTGTCTCAGTGAGCCCCTTCTGTAGGATGCCCACATCATTTGGGGACCCGACTATGGCTCCTAGTTTGCAGTAATCTGTGAACTTCATTAGCCAAAGGCCTTCTGTGTTAGCCTGTACTTCAAAGAAGTAGATACCAAACAGGAGAGGTCCCAGGACTGAACCCCTGTGGTACTCGCCCTTTCACTGCTTTGAAGTCAGATTTTGAGTCTGCAACTTTTACAGTGTGGGTTCTGTCAGTGAGCCAGTTGGCAACCCATCTTGTGACATAGGGATTTATACCTAGTTTAGTGAGTTTAGCTATAATTCCAGAATGGGGGATGGTGTTGAAAGCCTTGGTGAGGTCAAGATAGGCTGTGTGAACCACCTTACCCTCATCTACGGCTTTGTTGACTGCCTCAAAGAAGTCGATCAGGTTCAGAAGGCATGATTTGCCTTTCACAAGCCCAAACTGGGTGGGGTCCAGAGTTTGGAGGTTAGCAATGTCTTTGTTTATGAGTTTCATCATGATACGTTCCGTGGCCTTGCAGACCAGGCTTGTCAGGCTAATAGGGTGATAGTTCCCAGGATCAGTGGTGGCTCCCCCTTTGTGGAGTGGGATAACTGTTTCTGTGCACCATTCAGTGGGCACAAAGCCTGATGTGAGACTATGATTGAACATGGTGCTTAGGTGGAGAGCCAGTTCGTTCTGAAGTCTGGGATGTTGTCCGGTCCCACGGATGCTGTGTTTTTGGTTTTAGAGAGTGCAGCTTTTACCTGCATAGATGTGATTACAGGGACTCTACATTCTTCCTGTATAGATATGGGCCCTTTAGGGGGTGAGAGGGGGGTAAATTTAGCACTGAACCTATCTGCCAGGATGTTGGCAAAATCAGTTGTTTCTGTAATTTTCATGCTGTTGTGCTGTAACTCAGAGCAGATCTAGGTGTTGCCATTGAGATTCTTGACATAGTCATAGAATGTTTTGTGCCTGCCCTTAGAATCAGTGGCGAGTTTGTTTTCGTACCTAGCTTTAGAGGATCTTATAAGGGATCTCAGCTTCTTACTGAGGCTGACCAGGGAGCTCCTCCACTCATGGGATTTTATTCTCTTTTGCAACAGTTTCTTCCTTCTGTTGTAGAGTTTGTTTATGGCAGGGGACTACCAGATTGGCTTTCTTTGTTTGGAGGATAGTGTCTTGGTTCTGTTTGAGATAGCACAATCTATGCACTTGTGCAAGTGCTTATCGAGTGCATTTGTGTAGGATTCAGCAGTCTTAACTGTATTGTCCATCTGCATGAGTGTCATTAAGTTCACCACTTCTGTCTTAAGAAGCATGAAGTTGGTTTTGGAGAAATTTTTTACTGTGGTTTTCTTAATGGTGGGTGGGGGTGGGATGTGGATATCTAGGGTGATTAGCTTATGGTCAGATCTGACCAATGAGGAGATGACTTCAGGTGTGGACCACTGGTCATGCATGTTGGTAATGACTAGGTCTAGAATATTGTTGACCCTGGTGGGGGTGTGGATAAGTTGATCCAGGGCATTGGAATTTATGAATTCCAGAAAGCGTTGAGCGAGGGAGTTAGTACACGAGTAGTTTTTTTTTTCCAGGTTAATGGTGGGGTAGTTGAAATCGCCCATTATTAGGGTGTTTGGGTGAACCCTAATATTTTCCAGTATAACAAGGAAAGACGCATGCTCATACACTTAGTTAAGCACAGTGCAAATCCATAAGTCATCTGATCATTGTAATCCAATTACATGGTCTAAATAGGGTATCAGGCATGACAGGGTTAACAATTTTACTGGGGTAGTGAAGGTAATTGGATTACAATGATCAGATGACTTATGTTAAGTTAAAATAAAAAGTGTTATTTTAGGTATATGGTTTTATATAAAGAAGTCCCACCACAGAGTGGGATGAAAAGTGCTTAATATAACAGTAATTTGGAGTGGAATCTGTAGGTTCAGGTGTCTTTTTCTGTTGATTTGGGTATGTAGGGCACTACAGACAGAACACACACACACACACACACACACACACATATATATATATATATATATATATATATATATTTTATATATATATATATATATATATATATATATATATATGTGTGTGTGTGTGTGTGTGTGTATATATATGCACATATATATATATATATATATATATATATATATATATATATATATATATATATATATATATATATATATATATATATGTGTGTGTGTGTGTTTGTGAGAGTTTATACGTATATGTGTTTATATATATAAATATATATATATACATGTGTATATATATATATATATATATATATATATATATGTGTGTGTATATATATATATATATATATATATATATATATATATATAGGGAAAGACACATATGTGTATATATATATATATATATATATATATATATATATATATATTTTTTTTTTTTAAATAAATTACATGCAGAGCAATGGATTTGCGCTGTGCTTAACTAAGTTTATGGGCATGCGCACTGGCATTTTGTTGGACCTGTTTGTGCATTGCTAAGCAGTGTGCAAGTGAGATGCACATTGATTACATCAGAGACTTACTGTTCTATAAACTATGACTCCAGCCCACATCTAGCCATACTCCAGGCCGAGATTTTGTTTGTTATGCAGTCTGACCTCTGTCCCTGTTTCTGCACTGCTGTGCTTCGTACAAACTGGCTAAGACTTATTAAATTGGTTGCAGACATGTAGCACAATGGGGAAATATGGAATTAATATGAGAAAGCGTTTAATACTTGTATAGCACACACAGAGTCACAGTCTGTCAAACACAACTTGTTACTAGTTCACATCTAAAATATCTGGATACCTTAGAATTCAAACCCTGAATGCCATCACACAAACTGACTGCCTTAGTCCTTTTAGCCACAGAAGCTACTTGACAGAAAAGGGATCATTCACACAGTCACCTGCATATATATGTACATTACCACAAATTCTATATTACTGTCCTGAGACTGTGTGGCACTGGCATACTAACTGTGTGAAATACTCATATAGCGTAGATAAGTTACTGTTATGGCAGTTAAAAGGGGACACTGCTGTTTTCAGGGGTGGGGGAACAAAAACTATGTTGTTAGGATACACACTAGTCTATCATTTAACCTCATTTTCTAACATCTCCCTTGAATGATGTACCAGTAATTTGTTGCAGTAGGACTGCATGAATATTCCATGCATGAGGCCTATTGATTACAAATGGAGACATGATAGTGGAATGGGTGTCTGTAGTCACATATGGATGGAATCTGTCCAAATAGCCCACTATAATTACCTGCATAATGTACCAGGTCCATAGCTGCAATGACATATCATAATAATCCACTAGAATACTGTATAGGTTATGGATTAACCATGCAAATGCAGCAGTTGATACAACTATAGTTCAGGGCTGACTCTGTCTGATGTACACAGTACACAGCCAATACGTGGATAGGTGCAGGATATGTGAGTTTCCTAGCATAAATTTTAATAGATGTATGTGAGTAAGAGTAAGGTGTTAGTCCCTAGGTCTGGAGGTTGTCAGTGAATGTGGTATGCGTTGTCTCTTAGCCAAAGCCAGAGCATACAGAGCACGCCTACATTTGCCTACAGGGACATTAGCAGGGGGTTCCTCCTCCAAGTCCTCCTGTGACTGTGGTTGTGGTGACCTAGGCACAGGTGGGGGCTGTGTAGCCTTTCCCTTTGCCAATCCTATTGCAGCTGTTTCTGCAGGTTCAGAGTGTGTAGCATAGCACATCCTATGAATATTTGTGTACATGTGCATGTTATATACTGCAAGACTCCACCAGATATATCGAGGCACTGGAACTGTGACTTTAGAAGCCCAAACAAATGTTCGATGATCTTCCTAGTTTGTGTATGTGCCTCATTATGGCATTCTTCTGTGGGTGTGTGTGTGTGCATTTCTGATGGGTGTCATCATCCATGGTTCCATGGTGTAGCCAGCATCTCCCAGTAAATGACCCTGTGGATGCTCCCCTAGCAAACTTCTGGTACAGCTGTGATGTGTGCCAGATATGGGAGTCATGATAACTGCCAGGATAGCCAGCATACACATTCATGATAGTCAAATGGGCATTGCACATGACATGGCAGTTGATGGGGTGGTATCCCTGCTCACCAGGTGGTGATTTGATGTGTACATGAGTGCAATCTATGGCACCCAGTACTTTAGGGTAGTGTGCTGCACAGTAGAACTGCTGCATATTTCTGGCCCTCATCTCAGGGGAAAGGGAAAAAGATAAGTGCTCACTGGCATGTGGGAGCATGGCATCCAGGAATTGGTTGAGTATCCTGGATGTAGAGGCCTGTGACACTTTCATCATGTGCCCATTTGGTCTTTGAAAAGTACCCAAAGCTAGTATCCTAAGGGCTACGCATATCTTAGTTTCAACTGGGATGAGTTCCCCTCTGTTAGCTCCAGCTCTGAGTTCAGGGCAGCAGAGCTCACTGAGTTCTTGCAACATGTCCATGTCCACCCTGTAGTGCTCTACAGTCTTCAGCTCATGTAACTTCTGGAAGGTTACCCTGGGCCTGAACACTTTTCTCCTTTTCGGCCTAGGTCTATTGTCAGCAGTACCAACAGCATTGACTTCAGCATCTAGCAGATACAGATACTAGCTGCAGCAGCCCCTAACATTATCTCAGATAAAACTTCCAAGTCTCTACTCCATTGGTTCAGAGTACTGAGGGAAAATCAGAATGTAGGGTGTATGTATACTTTATACAGTTCTGGAGTAAGTCCACCATGTGGGATTGGCTAATTATCATGCAGTTCACCTGCTCAGGATGTAATTGACATAATTTAAAGGCCCTACTTTAGTGTGTGGCACTGCACTATGCTCAGTGTCATGCATGCAAAACTGTATATTCTTAATTGAATACATCCGGTTTCCATTTATAGCTGTCTACCTCATGATTGGGATGTGGGTGGTCTGATCACGATAACAAACTAAGCTATGCTCAAACTGTTTGCAGCAAGCAGCTTACTGCACAAACATATGCACAAAGCACAAAAAAACCTCCTAAAAGTGACATGACCTCCCCAATGTCATCCATATTCAGTGGGAATATAAACACTATGTAAGAGCCTACATGAAGTGAATATCCATACAAAGTTTCGCCCTTTAGTAATTCAACACATCCAAGGCATTTACCCCTCATTTGCCTAATATTCATACTGACAGTCTAGAAACTACACGGTTCATAGCCATGTATGCTGGTTAACAGCATGAAAGCACAATTGTGCTGACCCATTGCAAGGTTTTACATAACTTTTATTTAGAGTACTGTTCTTTTACATTTTTTTATTTTTATGTTAAGCATGTTTGCTCAATGTAGCACATAGCACAAACATGCAGGAATTTAAAAAATACATTAATCTGACATAATTCCTGAGGTTTTCAGACAACCACAGTGTATGATTCAAACATTTATGTATGGGCTCTTACCTTTTCAGGGGAATTATGTCCATATTTGTAGACCTTTACATCCTCTTCTTTAGGTGTAGACTCCTGTACTAAGAACATTTCCTTGTACACTAATAACATGGACATGGAGTTTACTCAGATGCATTACAAGTTGTTGGATCACCCCACCTGGTTAATTTTCAGAAAATTCAGCTACTTAAGCCAAAATTTGCATTGCACTAAAGGTTCCATAGTTGCACATAGGTCTGAGTGATTGTGCGCTGCTACACGGAGTTTGTTGAATCTAAAATTGTTTGTGCCCGTGTGTGCATTGTAGCACAATGCACACATGGGAAAATTTTCATGTCAGCTTTATTGAATTTCCCCTAATGTTTGTCTTTAGGCACTGATCTGATGTTTCATAATCACTAAATAAGAATACTAATAAGTTATTGTTGGAAAGGACTCCTCATACAGAAAGCCCCAGAGCTTAAAAAAACAAACAAGCAAACAATCAAACAAACAAACAAAAATAAACAAGCAAACAAACAAACTTAAACAAATAAAATTAATTTAGGTGACATGTTTGCATTAGATTAGGAACTCAGAATTCAGCAATTCAGGACCTTCTACCCAGACTGTTCTGCCCTTTGACAACAATGTCTGAGCTATGTTTCTTCTGGGAACATTGTCTCAGAAATTATTTACTTACTCAGTGATCTCTCATGACTGCTGTGCACTGTTTTAGGGAATTTCTCCATTATACAATGTTGTGTGACAGTAGGAATTTCATATAAATCTATACGTTTATATATATACAGTTGCAGTCTGTAACAGTAAACTCTCTGATGGGCTTGATTTTCAACCTTTTGGCTACTTTCCATGTGAGATTTTTGAACAGCATGGTCTAGAAATTTGTACATACCCTGCTATTTTGCAAACTATGAGTTGGTATTGATAATATTTTGAGGAGGGGGGGGGGCTTCAAAGGGCTTGTCAACCAGCAAAAAAATATATTTTTTTCTGGCTTACTATTTGCAGATTCAGTCTAAAAAAGCACTCGTTCTGTTTTTCACTCTTGTGACAATTTAATTTTATATATATATATATATATATATATATATATATATATATATATATATATATATATATATATATATATATATGAAGTCAGGATGAATGGAGGTTTGCCTCCTCAACATGGGTGAAGCATGGAGGCTTGCACCCTGCAACAATACTTTTTCATTATGTGCCACTAAGGCACATATTATTTGCAAGGTTTGAGGAGTCAAGATCACCAACATTATTCTCATGTTGTTGTTGTGTCTTTCAGCTTTTCCTGGTTAGGGGTCGCCACAGCGGAACTCCGGTTCACTAATGATTGGCTGTAGATTTTTACGTGCCGAGTTGCCAGCTCTGACGCACAACCTTCAATGAAGGTACGCCCATTCACGCATGTCTCCACACAGAAGATGCTTTAGCTGAGAATCGAACAGGACAATGTCTTACTGTGAGGCAACAATGCTACCATAGCACCACCACCGCAGTCTACTGGCATTATTCTCATACAATTTTTTTTTCAGTCTTACACAGTAGAAGCCCCAATATTAACTGCAGTTTGTGACACTTCATATCAGGATACAAAGGAAAAAAATACTTTTGCTGATTGCCATAGCATAATATATGATGTTGATGGCTTCTGTACATCCAAACTTGTGACGCATGGTTATTTTTCATTTGAGAAGTTCTGTAAGCTAGCATTATGAATTGAACACATTTTGTTTAACTACGCAGGTTAAAATATTGATAAATGGAGATACATATTAGCAGTAATTAATTACACAAACAATAATGCTCAATTGGGTCGGCATTGTCAGGGGAAATAATAGTGGAAGAGAGCCTCTACACTCCGTAATGCCCTTTATGTCCTTGATGATGCCCACCCTGGAGGGCATTATTTTGCTTAGATAATGGTCAGGTAAATTGCATTAGTTGTATGTATCTTTTATATTTTGACTTTAAACAGTTCCTCTGCCTAATGTTTCAAACTTGCTGTACCATGTATAATTGCTGTTAAAAGAAGTATTTTACATCCAAAATCTAAAAATATAATTTATTTAAGTATTTACTGTCCAAACACACAAACACACACACACACACACACACACACACACACACACACACACACACACACACACACACACACACACACACAAAACAGAAAGTTGGCTTTGTGTTGGGTGGCATGCCCTCAGTATCTCTCTCTCTCTCTCTCTCACTGTATCGCAAACTTTCTTTCTTTCTCACTTGCTCACTGAGTCTCTCTCTTTCTTTTATTAACACACACACATACATACACACACACACACACACACACACACACACACACACACACACACACACACACACACACACACACACACACACACGGAATTTCATTCATTTTTCTTTATTTTCTTCTATGCTGTTTAAATGCAGATTTTAAGGTGTGCTTAACAAAGATAAAGCAGAATGGCAAATCCTTGTAACTGTTGCCATTATTTTTGCTACTTGATTTTTTATTTTATTTTTCTGTTTAGTTACTTATTTTTTATTTTACCCTTGCTACACAACAAAGTCACGTTTAGCACATATAAAAAAGATGGCAGACATTTGCTTTTTTCATTCCATGCATCACAGCAGCTTAATATGCTGTCACGATGAGGGGGACTTTTTTTTTTTTTTTTACCAGGCTATTCCTGTACATTAATACTGTGTTGGAGAATGTTAGTTTATTTATTTATTTTTTTTACCAGGCTATTCCTGTACATTAATACTGTGTTGGAGAATGTTAGTTCTGAAGTAGGGCATCACTGTACATTCTTCCCATTATCCAATACATACTGTGTTATCTTTTTTTTGAGGATCTATAACAAATGCCCAAGTTCCATGTGCCGGAATACATCTGTCTCATAGTCATGAAGTCGAGCATCAAATAACTCAGACTGGCTGCCTCGCACATTTGAACTTGCTAAGACAATGCGGCTGCAATATTCTGAATGAACATATTATTCATGTCTGAGCAAGGTAAGTACAGCAGCCATGGGGAGGGAGTAGGAGAATAGTGTAGGTCTTCAGCCAGTGATTGTGAAGGAGACTTAGGTTTAGGGAGGGGGAGGGGTACTTAGGAGTAAGAAGCAGCAGAAGAGCTTTATGTTTAGAAATCTTATGGAAGTTTAAGGTTAGGAAGGGAAACTGTGTTTTTAGGGCGTGATTCTGGGTTTTAGGTTTAGGAAGCAGGAGAGGAGTTTTAAGGTTAAGGAAACATGAGGGAATTTAGGTTTGAGGAGTGGTAGGCGAGCTTTAGGGATAGGCAATGCTCAAGGACTTTAGGTTTATGGAGCAAGATGGGAGTTTTAGGGTTAGTGTTAGAGTATAGGACACAAATTAGGATTAGGGATTTTGTAGAGGTTTTACGGTTATAGTTGGGACACTTGTAGGGAGATACAGTTTAGTATGATCAGGTGGTGAGAGGGCTAGGTAATTAAGTAGGATTAGGCTGGTGGGAGTTCAGACACTTGCTGTTTAGTAATCGACTAAATTATTTATTTATTTTTGTTATAAAACAAAGAAAAGGACTGCCAAAAAATCTGGTAAACACTCTATCCTTGTATCAAATAGTATATTAATAAATGTCATAAGGCAAAAGGATAGAGCGAAGCAGAATCAGTCTCAGGTAGTACCAAATAGCGTAAAAACACTCAAAGTCCCAGAAATGGTCCAAGCCAAATAAAGCGAATCCAAAATGTATAAAAAGTGTGGATGGTTAAATCCACACAAAGATTTATTATCCAGATATTTTCTAATAAATCTTTGTGTGGATTTAACCATCCACACTTTTGTCTTATGACATTTATTTATTTTTGTTATTTATTTGATAAGCTGTAAGTAACTGGACACATGTATTCCTTTTCAGATTCAATCCAGAAGAAGTGTCTACTTTAGTAATTAGCTCAGAGTCACACAGTAGGCAAATGGAGATAGAAGGAATCAAACCCTCTACCCTTGACTGCAGGAAGCAGCTCATTTAGCACTGACTGCTATTAGCAGACAAATGCACAATGTTTTCTACCCATTTTCAGGTAATCCACAGTCTATACTGAAATTATTTAGCCTTCAGTCTCTGGAGCTGCTGCTGTAAACTCACAGCTTCCTGGACAAAGGCATAGACAAAAAACAGGCTTTACAGTATCTGTGAATGATTGTACTGAAGCTGCTACTGGCAGTGACAATCTAAAATGAAAAAAATAACCATGTAGGATTTAATGATATATCTGTATAGTTACCGGCGTTCTGTAATTGTATGGGCCATCTGTGGAACAAGACCCGTGGATGTTAAGTAAGGAACACAACACACTGATGCATTATTTAACAATGGGCACTTACTGAGTGACCTAAGAAATCCAAATTAGAGCACTGTGGCAGGAGGGGTCTATTTCAGGTAACGGGGTTACATCAAATGTTTTAACACTATTCATGACTTAGTATTTGTAATTGTGAATTCTATTGTTAGCTGTACTGCAGGGATGTTTTCATCTGAGAGGAATTTTTGTGTCCAAAATAACTTTATGCTGTTTTTTTTAAGTTATCACAGCTTTTTTTATTTTCTTGAATGAGTTTCTGAAGGTGTGGTATTATTGGCTTTGAAGGTGTATCATGTTTTATAATCATATTGTAATCCTTGTTTTAAATGACTATCCAGCCAGAGTAATTTTTTTCCAAGAGGAAGTTTTTTTTTTTGTTTGCTACAATATTAGTATATTAAAAAAACATCTTTAGATTAAAACTGTGCTTCCCTTTTTATGGTTTGATGAAATATCTTTTGATTTAAACTTGTAGAATTTTGCTAAATTCCATAATTAAATGAGTTGACATCACTGCAAGAATAAATACATATTAGGATGAAATAGATGTTTAGGTGGGACAACAGCTATTATCATCTACTTTTGATTTTGTTTTTGTGTGATACAGCCTAAGTCAATCATAGGACTACCTGACAATTGAGAACGATGCTTTATTTTTGCCTTTGCCTTTACAGTACTGCGTATACTTAACCCACCTTTATTAGCATATAGCATTTTGGTATTTCTTCTTCATTTTGTACAAAGCTTGATCAACTAAAATAGAAGAGATGGATACCTATGACAGGTCAGCAGTAATGCAACACTGCACAGTAAAGCATATAGGAAGACTGTGTAAACCATAAATAGAGTGCTGTGGAACACATTCCTCCCTGTACGTGAGCAGTTATGTCGACATTATGTAACCTAAGGCACTTTTATGTTGTGTGTGTGTGTGTGTGTGTGTGTGTGTGTGTGTGTGTGTGTGTGTGTGTGTGTGTGTGTGTGTGTGTGTGTTTAGAAACTTATCAATGTTGTAATGAGATACTGTAAGAAATATGTAGCTAACTCTAGCCCTCTGAACTTTGCATTTCATTACGTAGCTGTTGAAATGTACAGCAACGGCATCCTACTTTTCCATTTTTTTAATTTCTTCAAATGTTTAGGGCTTCTAATACCATGACAGGAATGGATTCCTTTCCTATGTCAAGGTATAATTAAATTTCATGAAATTAGTATTGCTTCAATTAGCCGCGGTGATGCAGCGGTAGTGTTGTTGCCTCACAGCAAGAGGTTCTCCCGTTTCATTTTCGGCTGGAGTGCGGGGAGTGCTTTCTGTGTGGAGTCTGCATGTCCTCCCCGCGGTTGGGTGGGCGTTCGAAAGACATGCGTAAATGGCCGTGCCTTCGTTGAAGGTTAAACGTCGAGCTGGCACCTCTGTGTTCATCAAAATCTACTGCCAATCATTAGCGGACTGGAGTTCCGCTGTGGCGACCCCTAACCGGGAAAAGCCGAAAGACAACAACAAAAGTATTGCTTCAATTGTTGATGGTTACCAAAAGTTCTGAGTAATGTCACTGACATAGAAATAGTTCAACCATGTACTTTATGAATTACATTTTTTAAAAGACAGAAAAAGACACCTTTTTGATAAAATACTAAGCAAAATACTATATGCAGTTGCTTGTTCTATTGCAAGCATTGTAGAGTACTTCTAAAAATACTATCAAGGTGCAAAACCTAAAATAATTGTTGTGGACATGCAGTTAGTAGTTTAACCAGTAGATGTCAGAAAACAACCAGCTAAAATACTGCATAGTCCCATTCAAAGATGAAAGCATTTCTTTTTGTTCATAGGTTCATAGGTTCATAAGTATGCACTAGGCTTTTGGCCCTAGGGCCTATATAAGCCTAGCCAAATGAGGTTCCCTGACTTTTGCCTCCCAAAAAAATTATTTTCCTGTGCCCCTGTCGAGCAGCGCCACAGCAGTGATCCCCGGGTTGAATTTCCTGTTTCCCATCCAATTGTCAAGATTTCTTTTAAAGAGGACTAATTGGACTCTGCTTGACATGAATGGATAGCCTGTTCCAGAGCATGGGAAGTCTGAGACAGGAATCTATCCCTCCAGCATGTTCTGTTTATTGTGGTGACAAGGTTTAGGTCCCTGGAGCATGTGGCCTGGAGAGGTTTGGATTTATTTAAGTGTAGCATGTGCATCAGATCTGGGTTAGACATGGCTTTGTATGTTAGGCAGAGGTCACCTCTGACTAGGCGGTATGCGATGGAGTACAGCTGGAGTTTTCTGAGATGGTCTGCGTATGCAAACTGTTTAAGGCTGGTAATCCTCCTAGTGAAGTATTTCTGTGGTCTTTCTAGTTGTTGCAGATGTCTTGCAAGGTACATGCCAAATGGGGAGTTGTACTCTATAATGGGTCTGATGAGGGATGAGTAGAGAGGAACGATTACCTCTCTTTTCATGGAGGAGAACCCCTTTGTGATGAGGTGTGCTATGTAGAAGAATTTCCTGACCACTGTGGCAATGTGATTATCAAAGGAGAGACTACTGTCCAGCTGTGTCCCAAAATCTCTTATCACACTTTCGGTGTTTAGTAGGCTACCGCCTATGTGGTAGTTCATGGGTATGGTGTTTTTCCCAAAGGGGATGGCAATGCACTTCTTGGCATTGAGCTTTAGGCCATGACTTTGACACCAAGCATCAGTCTCAGTGAGGCCTCTTTGTAGAATGTCCACATCCTTAGGTAAATCTGTTATGGCTCCTAGTTTCCAGTCGTTTGCAAATTTCATTAACTAGAGACCAGCTGTAATAGCCTGGACTTCAGAGAAGTAGATTCCAAACAGGAGAGGACCCAGGACTGAACCCTGTGGTACTCCGCTTGTCACTGGTCTGAAGTTGGATTTGAAGTCAGTTACTTTCACTGTGAGGGTTCTGTCAGTGAGCCAGTTGGCGACCCATCTTGTGACATATGGATTTTTGCCTAGTCCAGTGAGTTTATCTATAATACCAGAGTGGGGAATGGTGTTGAAAGTCTTGGCAAGGTCAAGATATGCTGTGTGCACCACCTTACCCTCATCTGCAGCTCTGGTGACTGCTTTGAAAAAGTCAGTCAGGTTTAGGAGGCATGATCTACCTTTTACAAACCCAGACTGAATGGGGTCCAGAGTTTGGAGGTTACCTATGTCTTTGTTTATAAGCTCCGGGATGATGCGTTCCATGGCATTGTAGGCTAGGTTCATCAGGATAATGGGGTGGTAGTTCCTGGGGTCAGTGGTGACACCCCCTTTGTAGAGTGGGATAACTGTCCCTGTGTGCCATTCCATAGGCACAAAGCCTGAAGTGAAGCTATGATTGAACATGGTACTTAGATGGGGTGCCAGTTCATTCTGTAGTTCATGTAGAATGCAATCTGGGATGTTATCTGGTCCCATGGATGCTGTGCTCTTGGCTTTGGAGAGTGCGGTCTTTAACTGTGCATCCATGACTACAGGGGCTTTGCAATCTTCTGGTATGGAGATGGGCCCTTTGGGGGGTGGTGGGAGTAAAGTTTGCACTGAACCTGTCTGCCAGGATGTTGGCAAGATCAGTTGGTTCAGTAAATTTAGTGCCATTGTGCTGTAGTTCCGAGCAGATCTAAGTGTTGCCATTGAGATTCTTGACATAGCTGTAGGAAGCTTTGTGGTTGTCTTTAGAATCCATGGCAATTTTATTTTCATAACTAGCTTTGGAGGATTTTATGAGGGATCTCAGCTTTTTGCTGTGGCTGATCAGGGAGTTCCTGCAATCATGGGATTTTACTCTTTTTTGCAACAGTTTCTTCCTTCTGTTGTAGAGTTTGTTTATGGCAGGGGACCACCAGATTGTCTTCCTTTTTTTGGAGGATAGCATCTTGGTTCTGTTGGGGATGCACAGTCCATGCACTCATGTATGTGCTTATACAGTGCTTTTGTATGTGATTCAGCAGTTGTGTCTCTATTTTCCATCTGTGTGGGTGATGTGAAGTTTGCCACTTCTGACTTAAGAAGCATGAAGTTGGCTTTGGAGAAATTTTTTACAGTGGTTTCCTTAATGGGGTGTGGGGGCGGGATATGGATGACTAGGGTGATTAGCTTGTGGTTGGACTGGACCAGTGAGGAGTCGACCTCTGGCATGGAGCATCTGTTACCCATATTGGTAATGACCAGGTCCAGGATGTTGCTGCTCCTGGTAGGGGAATGGACAAGCTCATCTAGGGATGAATTCCAGAAAACATTGGGCAGATGAGTTAGTACATGAGTGGCTTTCCCAGTTAATGGTGGGGTAGTTGAAATCTCCCAATATTAGGGTATTGGGCTGTACCTTAATATTATCCAGTATGTCAAGAAATATGGAGTGGGCATCCTGGGGCATGGCGGGGGATCTGTAACAAGCTACAACCTGAATTGTAGTCTTGTCCAGTGTTAATTGTACTTGAATAATTTTGGATGCATTATGTTGAGCAACTAGCCTGGAGATGTGGATATCCTTTATATATATGGACACACCTCCTCCTTTAGTGTTTCGGTCTGGGTTAGGTGGCCAAAAGATGTGGTAAGAAATGTAGCCTGGTAATGCAATGTTTTGACTGGGAAATGGGTGAAGCACTGTATCATTTGATGATCAGGCCTTACACTATGGTCATGCTTAACAAGTTTATCTTTTTTTTCCTAAGTTTGCTGTTCTGTGTACTATGTAATGTTTTACATTTTCCAGACAGGAGAGGAACTATACTTAACATGCAGATTAGTGAAACGTAAGTCATTAAACTACCTTAATACAACATGTTAACCATTGCATTTTAAGGTTTTTGGCTAAGAAAAAAAACTTGCATATCAACAAAGTATTTGTAGTTCTTTGTTGTTTTCCCACCCACTATGGTCATAAAACCATTGAGGTTCAAGGGATTTACAGCTCCTTCACTGTGTACTTTTATTTAGAGCTGCTTTCTTTCATATCACCTTGGGCCATAAAACTATTGTGCCTTATGGAATTCACAGCTCTTTTACTTTGTAGCATAGCTTTCAGCCAATCAAGGACAAATCTCAACAGAATCAGGTGCAAATCCAGAAATAATCAGGGACAATCAGGGGAGTTTTTAAAATATAATAGTAATATTAACTTGAGACACTGTCAGAACAAGAAAATGTGATTTAATATTCATTTTTTGAAGTTCCAAGACTCTCACTCCATGTTTCTAAGCACCCTGGAAACTATTAGGGTCCAACCCAACACTCTCATATTAAGTGACTTTAACTACCCCTCCATCAACTGGGAAAACTACTCATGCACCAATACACTAGCCTAATGCTTCCTGAAATTCATCAGTTCCAATGCCCTGGACTAGCTCATTCTTACCCCTACTAGAGGAAGCAACATCCTTGACCTGGTTATTACAAACATGGGCAGCCATTGCTCTACACCAATAGTCAATTCCTCCCTGGTTAGATCTGACCACAAACTAATCACCATGGAAATCCACATCTCACACCCCCCCCCCCCACCCATGTAAAGGTAACCACCATGAAAAACTTGTCCAAAGCTGACTTTGGTCTCCTAAAAACAGAGGTGGCTAACTTCACGGCACCCATGTCAATGGAGAATCGATGCATGTCTGCTGAATCATACACCAATGAATGTATGAACACATAAATAAATGCATGGAACTAGCCATACCCAACAGAACCAAGATGGTCTCCTCCAAAAAAAGGAAGCCAATCTGGTGGTCCCCTGCCATTAATAAACTCTACAACACAAGGAAGAAACTGTTGTAGAAAAAGGTGACATCCCAAGACTGGGAAATCTCCCTTATTAGCCTCAACAAAAAGTTGAGATCCCTCATCAAAACCTCTAAAGCCAGCTATGAATGCAGAATTGCAGCAGACAATAAAAACAACCACACAGCCTTCTATAGTTATATAAAGAATCTCCACGGCAATTCCCAGGTTTGCTCTGAGTTACTGCACAATGGTACCACCTATACTGAGCCAACAGATATTATCAACATACTGGCTGACAGATTCAGTGCCAACTTCACTCCTCACTCCCCCACAAAGGACCAATCACAATACCAGAGGAGTGCTAAGCACCCAGCATTACTGCAGCACAGGTTAAAGCTGCATTATCCAAGGCCAAGAATACAGCTTCCATGGAACACGGCAATATCGTGGATGTGTTCCACATGAACTACAAAGTGAAGTGGCACCACATCTGTGTGCCTTGTTCAATCCCAGCCTCACCTCAGGCTTTGTCCTTACTGAATGGCACACTGGTACAGTCATCCCTCTCCATAAAGGGGGAGTGACTACAGACCCTGGGAATTACTGCCCCATTAGCCTGATGAGTCTAATATGTAAGGTTATGGAGCGCATCATCATGGACCTAATTAACAAGAATATAGGGAATCTCCAAACTCTAGATCCCATGCAATTTGGTTTTGTGAAAGGTAGATCATGCCTGCTCAACCTGGTTGACTTCTTTGAATCAGTCACCAGAGCTGTAGATGAGGGCAAGGCAGTTCATACAGCCTACCTCGATCTGACCAAGGCCTTTGATACCATTCCCCACTCAGGAGTTATTGATAAACTTGGCAAATGAGGCATCAACCCCTATATTACTAGGTGGGTTAGAAATTGGCTCACAGATAGAACCCACAGTATGAAAGTAGCAGACTCCAAGTCAGACTGCCGATCAGTCATGAGTGTAGTCCCACAATGATCAGTCCTGGGTCTCCTGTTTGGCATCTACTTCTCAGAAGTTCAGGCCAACACAGTGGGACTATGGTTGACTAAGTTCGCAGACAACTGCAAGCTGGGAGCCATTATTAACTCCCTGAGTGATGTAGACATCCTACAGAAAGGCCTCACTGAGACCAATGACTGGTGTTGAAACCATGGCCATAAGCTTAATGCCAAAAAATGCGTCGTCATCCCCTTTGGGGAAAACTTAGTTCACACTAATTACCACATCAATGGGAGCCCACTGAAAACTGAAGGCGTTCTAAGAGATCTGGGGACACAGGTTGACAGCAATGTCTCCTTCGAGCACCACACTGCCACTGTGGTCAGAAAGTCCTTCTATGTGGCACATCTCATTACTAAGGGTTTTGCATCCAGCAAGAAGGAGGTCATCATTTTTCTCTACTCTTCCCTCACTCATTGAGTATAATGCCCCATTTGGCATGTACCTCACTAGACACATGCAACATCCGGAAAGGCTGCAAAAGTACCTCACAAAGAGGATTTTAGGCCTTAAACACATGTCCTGCATGGACAGACTCAAAAAACTCCAGCTATTCTCTGTCTCATATCCTCTACTAAGAGGCGATCTCTGCTTGACTTACAAAACCATATCTGACCCAGATCTGTTAGAAATGCTACATCTAAAGAAATCCAAATCCCTCTGCACCACACACTCCAGAGACTTAACCTCATTACCACAATCAACAGAACATGCTGAAGGGACAGGTTCATAACCCAGAGACTGCCCATGCTCTGGAATAGACTTCCCATACATGTCAAGCAGAGCACCTCACTGACCCTCTTCAAGAGAAATCTTGATGAGTGGATGGGAAATAGAAAGTTCACCCCAGGGATTACTGCAGTGGCTCTACTTGATAGAGACACTGGGAACTAACATTGGGCAGCACAATGCCAGGGCACGTCTATGGGCTAGGCTTGTAAAGGCTCCAGGGCCATTAGCCTAGTACACATCTATAAACCTATGAACCCATAAAAGATGGTTATAACTCTAATTATTGTCATTATCTATTAAATTTAACTGACCACCTTTTCTCCAAAGGTCACCAATTTTTTGGAGTGATTAAGAGGGACAGCACTAAAATTTGAGTCAAAATCAGGGACAGTTAATAGGTATATTTTGTAGTATCATAGCAAAGGAACCTATTACTAGTGACAAGCATAGACTGATTTTGGAACTAGGTGATTCCTACATTTTCAAAGCTGTAAGCACTATTTTGGAGCAGAAGAAACTGTTTGTTGCAGTATATTTAAACCCAGGAAATATCACACATCAAACAGTGAAGCAAAATATGTTTCTGACGCTGTTCAGGGATAGTCAAATTAGGCAGAAATTATAAGTGCAAAGGAGATCTGTCATAAGAGTAGTGAAAGATATTCTCTGCTTCTGAGACCTTATACCATATTATGAGAAAGACAATGTCTAGCCCAGCTGACATAAAATGTTATACTATGCTCCTAACAAGACATGTTTTGGTTAGTATAAAATAACAATTAGTAACAACTATTTAGAGTGTGGCAAAGACATTAGTTTAGCATAACACATCAGTATATGATAAAACACATACAGATTTTTAATTTTCTGGTTGCAGTGGTCCTTTAAATCTAGTAATCACTGTGGTGCTCAATGTATTGTTCAGGTTCATAGGTTCATAGGTGTTTATTATGCTAATGACCACAAAAACCTTTTTAAGCCTAGCCATGCATCCCAAATCTTTGATGAGTTCTAATACCCTTAATAAATGTAAGCATGGGCCTAGGAGACTAACCATTTACAGGTTACCTGTGTTCATTAGAGACATATGTGCCAAACCAGGGATGAATTTCCAGTTTCCCATCCAACTGTCCAAGTTGCACTTGAATTGGTTTAGGGAGGAAATCTGCTTCACATGGATGGGGAGCCTGTTCCATAGACGGGGTACTCTCTGGGATATATACCTATCTCTCTAGCAGGTCCTATTTATATCACAGGCAAGGTTTAAGTCTCTGGAACGGGTTATTCTGGTGCTGTTTGTTTTGTGGATATGCAGGAGGTCCATCAGAGTGGGGTCTGACAATGCCCTGTATGCCAGACATAGCTCTCCCCTCAAAAGCCTGTAAGAGACAGAATACAGGGCTAGAGCCTTGAGGGGGTCTGCAAAGGACATTTTGCTTACTTTATTCTTTTAGTGAGGAACCTCTGTGGATGTTCCAATTGTTGGATATACCTGCTTAGGTACATAGCAAAGGGGGCATTGTACTCAAAGATAGGTCTGGTGAATGCCAAAAACAGTGGAACAATGACTTCCTTGGACTTAGATGCCATATATTTGTTCATAAGTTGCGCAACACAGAATGATTTCCCCACTACTGCAGACACGTGATGGTCAAAGGCTAGATTGCTATCTATGTGTGTCCCTAGGTCACTGACTACTGGGTCAACTCTAAGGGGTGTGTTGTCAATATGATAGTTATCAGGGATGGATGACATCCCAAAGGATACTATTATGCATTTCTTGGCATTTAGTTTTAGTCTATGACTCTAACACCAGTTGTTTGTCTGTGTCAACCCCTCCTGGAGAACATTTGTGCCAGTGTGAGATTCAATGACAGCTCCAAATTTGCAATTATCTGCAAATTTAGTCAGCTGGAGGCCACTGACATTGGCCTTGACTTCTGAGAAGTAAATGCAAAAGAGGAGCTGTCCAAGGACTGATCCCTGAGGGACTCCACTTGTGACTGACCTCTTTGTAGAGGTGGCCTCCCCAGTTCTAACTTCCTGGGTCCTATCTGCGAGCCAGTTGGCTATCCACTGGGTGACATACAGGTTTGTACCTAACCACTTGAGTTTGTCAACAGTACCTGAGTGGGGTATTGTGTCAAATGCCTTGGCCAGGTCAGGGTAGGCAGCATGAATGATTTTGCCCTCATCCATTGCTTTGGTGACCTTCTCGAAGAAGTCCACCAGGTTGAGTAGGCATGATATGCCCTTTATGAAACCAAACTGGGTTGGGTCCAGTGTCTAGAGGCTTACTATATCCCTGCTGATTATCCCCATAATAATTCTTTCCATGGATTTACATATAAGATTGGTGAGACTTATAGGTCTGTAGATTCCAAGGTCTGTAGATGGCCCACCTTTGTACAGAGGGATGACCGTTGCCTTTCTCCATTCCTGAGGCACAAAACCTGTTTGTTGGCTATAGTTAAACAGTAATTTCAGAGGCTCTGGATAGATCATGTTTCATGCTATTTAAAATGCATCCTGGGATATTGTCTAGGCCCATTGATGCAGTCTTCTTGGTCTTAGAGAGAGCATTAAGGAGCTGTTCCCTAGTGATAGCAGGGGAGTATCTTCTGAAAAGGAGGTCAGGGTATGGCATGTTAGAGATCAGAGATACATTACTAGCTTATGACTCCTAACATGTCTTTTTCTGGATTCTGATGGTAATTAAAAAATCTACCTGGCTATTTAATGCAGATTACTTTGTTATATTTTCTTGGGGTATAGGATTCAATTTAACAATTATTTCTTTAAATTGCTTGATAAAGTTTAAAGTTTCTAGCCTTCTTTCCTACATTGAAAAAAATCTGTTTTTAGTAAACACTTACACACATTGTTTATATTATAAAATTTAGTGAAACTGAAATGTGGACCAATAATCAAAGACAGATGAATAACAAAATGAGATGAAAACATAAAAATGATATCTGGTATATTACTTATGATAATCACTTCAAAAATAAACAAAAAATGCTGCACAAACAACCACACAAGTATATCAGTCAGTATGTTTTATTTAAGTGCTTTTATCTCATAAACATATAGAAACTTTTTCAGAAACAAGCAAAAATCTCTTGTAAAATAATTTGAATGTCAATTTGGTAAAATATGTGATACTGAAATAATCAGTAAAATCTAAGCTGTGCAGTTAAATAAGTAAATACTGGAAATAGCTACCTATTTAAAAAAAAAGATTGTTAAATATAAAACATACATATCAACTGCAAATGTGTTCTATTGCAAACAATGAATAAATTGTTTAGTTTATTTCATTAAAGATGATGTTAATGACAGTTAATGACAGGCATTTCATAAGGATTTAGCTGAAGTTACCACTATAGTTCTTTTATCTCTAGTAAGTGGTAATTGCACCTCCTCTAATGCCTGCAGTGATACTGTCAGTCATGATAAACAGACATTTTTGAAAATAGTACAATACAAGGTATGTTTGCACGGTGCATTTTTTGAGATTTTTAGTTATGGGTTTATAATAATGTCTATAAATTCTGTGTCAACTTGTGTGATTTTTTGCTGGTGCAAAGTGCATTGCAGTTCTCAGCAATGCAAACTATACCTTCTGAACTGAAACTGTATGAACGACATATGTGAATGACATATGTGACTTAGGTAGCAGCAAGGTCAGAGAAGATTCCAATGACTCCTTGGGGAGAAAGATGTACACGATAACCTCCTTCACAGTGAATGGTATCCATGTCCTTGCTACCAGCAGGGTAAGAGGTAGTTACAGAGATGAGGATGAGTGTTATTAGTGCCACTACAGCAAATTAAGCAATGGAAACTGCTGCACTGGGATAAATAATGAGGAATCATGTTCAAGCTGCTACATTAGATTGCAACCTGATATCAAAAGGGGTATAAGGTGCTTTTTTTAAGGGTCTATATTATGTAAACGAATGCACTGAATTACGAATGCTATATAATCGACCAACAATCCCCGAAAACCCAAAATGTCGAACACACAGATCAGCGATCTTTTTCCCAGTGGAAAAAAAAATCAAAACACAAATAAAGTAAACAGTGGAGGAAATGGCAAAGTCAGATTTAAGGTGCAACTGTTTCATAAATGGAGTTTTTCCTGAGATCTTTGTGCCAAGAAGGTCATTATCACTTCCAAGAAAGAGAAGGTTGATACACATGCCTTTGCTCCCACCAAAGCACCAGCCAATACTATGGTAGTAAACTTGTAGTGGATTCCATATTCCCACCAAGGTATCTGACACTGCAGGAAGTAGAAGGAAGTCATTAATGATTTTATAATAGTAGCAGGGGTGGCTTGTGCTATCGGTCTGCAGGACTGCAGCCCACCCACCTAGAAATAAAAGAAATAAAAAACATTAAACATAAACTTTAAAAAATATATATTTTCTATTTTCACAGAGTATTGGAACTGCTGCGTATGCACGGACACACTGCCCTGCCCCGCAGATGCCCAGGAATCTCTGCGAACTCTGACTGCCACTCAGGCAGTCCAGATGTAGAGAAGGTATTTTCTGCCCCGCAGATGCCCAAGATGCCATGCGGTAGACGACTGCACAGAAGAGAGGAGGTCTGGACTGCTTGAGCCGCAGACAGGACCAATCGGGAGAGAGGTAAGCAGGGATTCGAGCGCAGGACCAATCAGGAGTGAAATAAGTTCTCCTGCAGGGAAGCGTTACGTCGAGCGCGGGTTTGCTGTGAGAATGGAGTTGGATATTACTGCTTTCCGGACCTTTTGCTGAGAGAATGGAGTTGGATTACGTTGAGTGCAGATTTGCTGAGAGAATGGAGTGCTTTCCGGACCCATTTACAGGTAAGGTAGGTGTGTGTGTGTGTGTGTGTGTGTGTGTGTGTGTGTGTGTGTGTGTGTGTGTGTGTGTGTGTGTGTGTGTGTGTGTGTTTGTACATGGGCGTGTGTGTGTGCACACATGCTCGCAGATGAGTGAGAGACAAGAGAGAGAGACAGAGGGAAAGACCTACTGTTATTCATGGGCATTTGATTTTGCATCCTGTTACATACAGACAATGAATGAACTGGAACAGTGGTTGCACATGTCAGCTCAGCTGGCAGTTCTTTTTCCATACTGTTAATCTGTTTCTAATCTCTGACACTTGATATAGCACAGTAATGGACTTCAAAATATCATATTATGCTGCAGCTATATAACAGTTTAACACTTGAAGGCAAGTATCTCGACTTTGCATAAATTTCATTAATCAGTTTATTAATAAATACTGCATTTCTGAATATTCTGAAAATGACAAATGTCTCTTTAAAACATAGGAGTCTTTCTAGGCAGTCTGCAAAACATAATACCTCGTTTCAGTATGCAAAAACTATG
The DNA here is from genome assembly GCF_019279795.1 of Protopterus annectens. Taxonomy (NCBI): domain Eukaryota; kingdom Metazoa; phylum Chordata; order Ceratodontiformes; family Protopteridae; genus Protopterus; species Protopterus annectens. The sequence continues at coordinate 1,788,540,668 of NC_056725.1, read as the reverse complement.
GTAGGCAAACTGCTTAGATTTTATGGTCCCTTTAACAGCTACCATAATGTCAAACAAAAGTACAACGGCAGAAATGCAGAAACATGCAAAACTAAACAGTTTAATAGTTGTGAAGATGAAAGTCTGAAAGAAAATATGGAAAAGCCTTTCATAGGCTTGCCCTTCGCTTAACCTTGAGATGCACTGAACAGTATACAAAGCACTGAGAACAAAGATGTCATTGATACAAACAGATAAAATTTTGCTCTGAAATAGTTACTCTTTTTATTTTTTGGCCTGTGTAAACAAGGAAAAATCTGTGTTCAGTTAAATTTGTATCATTCCCTGATATATTTAAGGTCCCATAAACTTACGAGAACTGTAATTAAACAATAGTTCTTCAATGAACTGGACTTTGCACATTGCCTTCTTCTACAGTCAGTGCTCCTGAGCATATAGCAGAAAGACTGGAAGAAATCTTGCCTAAGGGCACATTCCCATAGATGCATCTAACGATATAAAATGCTAAAAGATGGTCAAGGAACTCAAATCCTAGCCCTTCATAAGTTGATGTCATTCATTAAAGGAAAACATCATTTTCAGACTTCAACACTCTCCTCAAAAAAGTAGAATGTATAGCAACTTTCTATTTTGCTTTTGCTTTAAATATTATTTTATTTTTCATATAGTGTCTGTTTGTTTCAGTCCCTTGTGTCATGGAACTGATATAATTTAGTGACTCATTTTTGCTCAGTTTACCAATGCAGTTCCAAAGCACGGCATAAAAATGTCACAGTGCCAATGCACGTGATAAAAGCCGCAGAAAAATAGTTTGCAGTCTGTTTAAAATACAAGCAGACTGGTGTGTACTTCATGATGATTTTCTCACTGTTAAGCTTCTTCATGACTTCACATTCAAGAAAATGAATATTTCTCTGTTTTGCTTCCAGCAAAATACCTCACATTGACTCTTTCATTGTTAAGGGACATAAACAAAGCCATCAAATCACAAACAAGAAATGTTTGATATTTGTATTGGCCTATTCTTTGACATGTGTCTGCAGTAGTTTACACTGCTATAGCCTTATTAAATATTACATAAGTATAGCTTAATATGTTATACTATGTTAAGGCTTATATTTAAAGTTTTTTCTTAGCTTATTATGCATAAATATTATACGGAAAGAATGAAATTATCTTTTTGGAATTATTTAGGAGTGGTCAAGAGAATGTTAAAAAATGGCTGTGCTGTGGTGATTTAAAACCCCTTAATTTATAATCATATGCTAAATTAATCACATAACTCCCTCTCTACTTACAACTGGGTGTAGTCATAATCAAAGGTTTGGAAGTCAAGATTCTGACGTATGTTATAATTTGTCAAATAAGTGGTGTCATAAAACAACAATTATGGTATAAACTTATGTATGTCGTCAGTTCATGTGATACAATTTGATTACGTGGACAGATAGTGCACAGAATACATCATCAGCTAATTAAAATGAATATGACTGGGACTGAAGCATACTGCTGTCAAACAGAAAATTATAATCATCTGACAATGTCTGAAGTCTGAATGTACAGTAATGTGATCTGATGATTAGGGAAGGATAGTAGCCTAAAATGTGTTTTTGCAGTGGATCAGCTGCATACCTCTCAAATGAATAGAATTTCTCACAATGTCCAGATTTTAAAAGCAACGGTGGTACAGCGGTAGCGTTGTTGCCTTACAAAAAGAGGTTCTTTTGTTCAATTCTTGGCTGGAGTGCCTTCTGTGTTGTCTGTATGCTCTCCCCATGGTTAAGTGACCACTGAAAGACATGTGCGAATGGGCATGCCTTTGCTGAAGGTTGGGCATCAGGATGGCAACTTGGTACCATAAAAATCTGCTGCCAATAATTAGTAGACTGGAGTTCTGCTGTGGCGACCCCTAACCAGTGCAGTGTGTTGAATGTAACTATGGAAATACTTAACCTTCATAGAAAGTCAAGTATTTTTGTTTCTTTCTTCATGGTAATGCACATGAAAAGAATAATTAGGTTTGACCCCTCACATGTGGGGTACAAGGTGCACTTGCTCTCCATGCAGAAACACAGTTATGTCTGTAGTTTACAGTGTAGTTCATTGCTGCATTTTTGTTTTGCTTTTGTAAGGTTTTCTGTGATCTCTCTTTAAGAAGGTGTACTTTTGAAATGCACTGTGCGATATTTTTTGTACGTGGGTTTTAAAGTAAGAGAGTGTGTGTGTGTAATGCCCTTGTTAACACATAGTGGTGGGTAGAAATACTCAGGCCTGAATCCTGTACCTTGGATGCAGGTGGCAAGGACCTGAATTCCCTACCCACCACGATTTGTAAAAAAATTGCAGATTTTTGCCTCATATTTGTTCTGTTCGTCATAAAATCTGTGGTTTCTGTATCTTCATATTTCCTTGCAAAGGTTTGTAGTGCAGTGGTGCACTGGTAGCATTGATGCCTAACAGCTACAGGTTCTGCGGTTTGATTCTTGGTTGGGGTGCCTTCTGTGTGGCGTCTGCATGTCCTCCCCTCCCTTACAAAGATGTGTTTCTCTCTGCTCTGCTGAAATTTGGCTTTGTTTTGTTCCAAGTCAGACTAGTTTCCTGGATAACAAATGTTTAAAAATAACAGGCATTTGAATTTCAGACTTCATATTCTTCAGAAAGTACATGGTAAAACAAAACCTTTTATTCTAGCAATTGTCTAAGTTTATAACATGGACATTTGAAATTTGCCCATATTTTTGGGACTGTATTCCCCCATTATTGGCCTCGTCCAGGTATTTTGTGCTAAGGTAGAGAGCTATGGTGAGAACTGAATTCACTGAATATGTTTGGCAGCTGTATTCCCACATTATTAGCTTTTTTCAGGTGTTTTTTGCTAAGAGGTTGACAGCTATGGTGAGAACTGAATTCACTAAATAGTAGCCATTTGTCTTCCTCTGTTTCAGCTGATTTGGCATAGTGGTATGTTTCTCTGATTGTTTTGCACAGGGTCCCCTGGGTTCAAGACGTGGCAGTGAAATGTATGGTGGTAACACAGCATTTTATTCTAGCAACTTTCCAACATTATACAAGCAAAGTTTAAAATTTGTCCCTGGTTTTTGGCCTTATGCCCCCCCCCCAAAAAAAAAATGTTGGCTTCTTCCAGATATCTTGTGCTACAAAGTTCAGAGATACAGCTGAGTGTTGAGTAGATTTTACAAGGAGCTGAGAGCTGCAGGGGAACAAACGTTTAGTACCGCTTATGCGAAGTCGGCTTGCATTGTTAATAGCACAACAGGTAGTGTACTTGCTTTTGATGGTGAAGGCTGTGGGTTCTACTCTCACAGTAGGTAGATACATTGCTAATACTGTACTGTGTTGTAAAGGGGGTGGATACTGCAATTCTTTTTGGCAAAGATACCTAGTAACTATGAACCTGTTATCAGTTTGCTATCCATTCCCTATTGCGGTATTACTAGCTTATCATTTTTTTAATGCATGCAACATAGGCAATTTATTCTTCAAGGGCAACAGGCAATTTATTTGTAGATAAAATAATGACATATAAAGTTGTTTGCTAGCAGCAACATCTTTATTAGTTACAGATTTCTTTAATGTGGATTTTACTACTTCAGAGATTGTGCATATTTACTGATACTGGTGGACTGTAGAAAGTTGAGTAGACATTTTATGATGGAAATGTTCTGAATTGGGTGATTTTGTCATTGGTGCATGCATTTTGTTTCATTGTTTACTGGAAAAATGTTCAAAACAATAAATTTAAAATGCCCTCTAACAGCTGTACTGTATTGTACAAGGAATATAATGTAATACAGTCAGGAAGGTGTATCAAAGAGCATGTGTATGTTTCATGTTCAAGGGGCCTATGATTTTGAAAACAGCCCAGAGTTAATCATTATCTGCCACTGGCAAAATGTATTTTATTTGAATGTGGGTTTCAATGCTGTTTCAATGTATGTGAGTTTCAAGGGCAGAGAAGTTTTAATGCTAAGTCTATTTTCATTGCATTGCTTTGTTTAACAGATATCTATTAGGGTTTGTGTGTAAAATGCAAAATAAAACTTTCAAATGAAATCTAAATCATCGCAGAAGTAAAGCAGTATGCACATTACAGTGTTTATGGTAAATGGGGCAAAATAACAAAGGAATGGGACATTGGAATGGCTGCAGGGGGAGGCTCCATTCGACCATAATTTTGTGGGGGGGGGGGGGGTAGCAAACTCAGACAGCCCTGGTTGAACTACACCTCTTAGTTGTCCATATTTTTAGGTTCATAGGTTAATACTAAGCTAACTGCCCTTGTGGGCCATTTTAAGCCTAGCCAATTATCCCTTGTGAGACTCAAACCCTGCACTTTGTGTTTGCAAGGCAAACACCTTAACCATTAGGCCACCCTCCCATGAACAGACATCTGCTTCTTATTTTTGGTTTGTTCCTCATAAAATTTGTGGTTTTCTAGCAAATCATTTAGGAATGAAGTCACTAAATGACAGATGAATTTCAGACGTCATAACCTTCAGAAAAATGCATGCTAATGCAAGACCTGTTATTCTATCAACTGTCTTAAGTTTATACAAGAGCAATTTTTAGTAGTGTTTGTATGTTCCCCCAGTATATTTGGCCTTGTCCAGATTTCCTGCATTAAGAGGTTGAGAGGTACGTGCAAATCGCTTTGTAGAATTAGGAATATCCAAACTTCTCAATTGTCCCCAATTTTGGCTCAAAATGTTGCTCTCCCCTAATAATCCCTCCACAAAATGGCAATTTTGGAAGAAAACGTGGAGGGTTTACAATTATATATAACTGTAATGATCAGAGTTATAGATTACTTTTTTTCAGAAATGCATGCAGATGCTCTTATTTTGTTAGCTGCTCAAGTTAACAGTGTTAATATTAAAAAGGTGTCCCTTTTTTGACAGGTTCCCAGCTGTATTGTGTGGCAACTTTATATTTTTGCATCACATTTTTGGTCTGTTTTTCATAAAATTGTGGTTTTCTGGCAAATTAGTAGCAAGTCATTAAAGATTGAAGTTAGAAAATAATGGCAGACATTTGAGTTTCAGATTTCATACCTCCAAAAATTCATACCAATGCAAGACCTACTACTGTTCTATTATCTAAGTTAATAAGAGCAATATTTAAAAATTGTCCTTATTTTTGGGCCTGTGTCCCACTTCTAGTTCTATGTATGGCTTTGCCCAGATTTCTTGCTCTGAAGTTGAGAGGTATGAGTGTCAGAGCCATCACTGTTAGCTAGAGACATTTCAAATTATGACATACTTGTTGCACCCCACTCCCCATTGTAATGGCTCTGGATGTGTCCAAGGAAGGCAAGGAGCAGTTATGCAGTTTAAGTGTGCAGAGTATTCCCCCATCCAAGGTAGACCACAAGTACGACCGTGGCTTTTCATCTGTCCTTGATTTTGCAGAATGTTCCTGTTTTCTGTCAGATTTTTATACTGTTGATTTATGCTTCCTATTATTTAGGAAATGCATGCTGTCACAGTGCCCTGTTGCTCTGTTTAAGAAGCAATGATTTAATGAGCATCAGGTAAGCTTGTCGGAGATTGTAAGATGCAAGTAAGCTTTAATAAGCATACTGTTAAAGAATTACCAGCATTGAAAGCCTTTTTGTTGTTGCCATGCAGAGAATATTTACATAACTAGATAATGTATAAGCCTTGGGTATTGAAATGCATATGACAGTATTTGTAATAAAAGGACAGGATTACAGTATTTTCAGAAGCTCATTACATTTACTGGAGACTTGCAGTCATCTTTACAGGCTTACCCATAAACTAAACAGAATGCCAATCTATCATGTGTGGTCCATAACTTGTGCAGGAATCCTTTAAGCAATTTATCTTGAGCTTGTTTCTTGTTTGCTGTTCATTTTTTACTTTGATCATGTCTTCCCCATGAAACAAGTAGATAGTTGTCAGGCAGCAGGTCTTTTTTGGATTATAAACATTTTTACAAGAGGGGGTATCACAGAGATTGCTATTTTCAGCATGTTACTTGGTGATTTTATAAAGCTGAATATAAATTATAATTAGAACTGCAGTGCAAGGAGTAGTGGTTTGAGTTGAGTGCTGCTTGTTTTTTATACTTGATTTTGACTGGCATTCCAGTAATGTATTTAAAAAGTAATTTATTTTTTCATGCCTCACAACCTGTTTCCATCTGGATATTAAGTAAGTTGTCATGTAGCCAATGCATTGAAATATTTTTTCTTCTACACTTCATTTTGTCTTGATTGGACTCTTGTAATGACTGTTTGGCACCCAGGGCAGCGTATTTAATTAAAGTTCCAGTTGTTGTGGTTTTGAGCATAGCTCCACCCCTTTCTAGTTGGCCACACCTCTCCCCATTGGCCCTACCCATTCAGCTGTCTCCTGCAGCCCTCCTTTAATTTGAAGTCACCAGACGCCACTGAATAGTAGTGACCATGCATTCACCAAGACACCTGTAGTGAGTAACAGTCTTGGAATAAGCAATGTGAGGTACAGGTTAAAGATGCCTTGGCACCAACTGGAAATAGACAATGAATTTGTTGCCTCTGAGTCTGTGATGAAATCATTTAGGTTGTAGATGAAGTAATGTGTTTCTGGCTCCTGTTTAATTTGGACACTGTTAGATTTGAAGATAAAGATTCAGTTGTACAATTCAATATAAGTAAACAGAGTTAAGAATACGTGTGTTAGAAATAATGAAGTAGTGGATAGAAAGGATGTTGAAAGGGGGAAAGGTTTATCTATACTTTCTGTTACACAGAAAAAAAGATGAAATGCACTTGTACAAAACCTAGATTAGTAATGAATTGGAGAAGGTACAAGTGACAATTTGAACGTTTGGGGTGTGTTGTTTGGATATGGAAAAGTAACTGGGTATGGTGCAGTATATACTAGGTACTGCATAAAGTAATGCTTAGGAGTCAGGAAGTAGTTAAAACAGGTCACAATATGTAATTTGTTTAAGTTTAGTAGCAAGCTTGACAGGCAGATATAAGTGCAATGATATGGGGGGGGTGGGAAACAGGGTGGGTTAAAAGGAAAGTAATGGCAGCAAGATCAGTGGAATGTGGGTTTCCGAAGGTTATCAAAGCAATACAAAATTAAAAAGCAATCAGCCTGTGGGCTGCAAAATGCAGGTCTGATAAAACAGTCAGCAGAGTCACAATTTGTTTGTGTCTTTCGGCTTTTCCCAGTTAGGGGTTGCCACAGCGGAACTCCGGTCCGCTAATGATTGGCAGTAGAGTTTTACGTGCTGGCTTGCCGGGCCTAACGCACAACCTTCAATGAAGGAACGCCCGTTCATGCATGTCGCCACACAGATGATGCTGTAACTGAGAATCGAACGGGCAATGTCTAACTGTGAGGCGACAACGCTACCGCAGCACCACCACCGCAGCTCAGCAGAGTCACAATGGTGGCTTAAAAAAAACAATTATTTTAGTGAATTATGTATTTCCCAGCACCTAAAATCCTGCTTCAATAAAGGTTTAGACAATATATTAGTGTTTTGATTTGTTTATTAATTTGTATTGCCTCTCTTTTAATCTTGTTTTCAAAATACAGGTTAAAAATGGGATCCATGACAGTTAACATTCATTTAATTTTTTACATCGCACAACATATACTTCTGCTTTTGTATATGCTTACCTTTCTATTCCCTTTGTAAAAAGCCAATTGATTAGAACTAACAGTCTTAATACAAGTGATATACAATGTATTAACCAAATGCAGGAAATGGTGCAAGAATTTAATAAGCAAGGTTATAATAAGGAAATGTTGCACCAGGTACAGACTGAAGTTTTAGGTATGAGGCAGGATAAAGCTAAACCTTACTTTATGGGTGGCAACAGAACTAATACCTCTATTTCTAAAAGGTCTGATAGTTGTATTAGATATATTACTACATATACTAGGAAGTCTAATGATGTAAAAAACATCATTGAGTAAAACTGAGATATTCTTATGACAATGCCCGAATTAAAAGAGATTTTAGGTGAAAAAACATATTTTGCCTATAGAAATTGTTCCAGCCTGAAATCACGGTTATGCTATAAAGATATGAGATGTGATAAAATGGAACGAATGAGTAATAGGATTGGCACCTTCCCCTGCTATAACTGTACCTGCTGTAATGACACAAATACAAATAATATGTTTGCAGACCCTGTTGCAGGAAAATAGTTTATCTTTAAAAAATGTGTTACATGCAATACTTCAAATGTTGTTTACTTAGCTAATTGCGTACTATGTCCTGCATTCTATGTGGGAAAATGTAATAGAAAATTTAAAGATAGAATTATTGAACATAAATTAGAGATTAGACGGCAAACTAGTACAAATGCATCAGCTAAACATATATAAGAGAAAGGACAGAAACATAGCTTCCTGTTTAGGGTTATAGATATTGTGGCTAAGAGTAGAAGGGGTGGCAATTTAAATAATGCTCTAGATATGTGTGAATAAAGATAGATAAAATTGAATGCAGATAATAAACCTAGCCTGAATACAGCAATAAGTATTAAACTGGTACTTAAACAAAAACAACCGATGTTGAAATTAATTTTGTATACATTTTTTATATATTTTATGTTTTGTAATTTGTGTTTTATGTATTTAAATAGTTCATATGGTTTTATACTATGACTTTAAATTATAATTGTTGGCTTAATTAGTAACTGTTTTTGATTGGGCTGTGTTTTGTATAAAATGCACTGAGTTTTATTGTATGATTTTTCACACACTGAAGAAGGGTATCATCTGAAAGCTCTGTGGATATAGTTAAACCTGTTTTTTTGCTCATACCCACTATTTGGAATTCTGTTCTTAGCTGTAAGGATTTATGGTACCCAATCCACTCATCCAGGTTCCTCTTGAACAGTGTCATAGAGGTGCTCTGTTTCACATGAATTGGTAGCCTGTTCCAAAGATGTGTCAGTCGCTGGGAGATAAATCTGTCCCTCCAGCATGTCCTATTTAAGTCACAGGCCATACTTAAGTCCCTGGAATGGGTAGCCCTAGACCCATTTGATTTATAGTTATGTAGTAAGTCCATTAGGTTTGGGTCTTGGGTTGCTCTGTAGGCCAGATAAGTCTGCCCTAAGAAGTCTATGTAATACATAGTTAAGTGACAGGGATTTTAGTTGGTCCGTGTAAGGCACATGCTGGAGTCCCTTGATCTTCTTTGTTAGAAACCTTTGAGGGCTTTCTAATTGCTGTAGGTGCTTAGTATGGTAAATATCAAATGGGGCATTATACTCAGTTATGGGCCGGATAAGTGCCGAGTATTGGAGGGGTTATAAATTCTTTTGCTCTTGAAGTGATGCCTTTACTAATCAAGTGAGCTACATGAAAAGCTTTTCTTACAATGGTAGACACACGGTGGTCGAAGTTAAGGTTGTGATCAACCTGTGATTCCAGGTCCCTTATCACTTCATAGGTATTTAGGTTTTGATTTGCTTTGATAGTGTGAAGGGACATTGTTTGTGCTAAAGGGAATGATGATGCATTTCTCTGCATTCAGTTTGAGACCGTGACTAATACACCAGCCGTTGGTCTTTGTGAGACCCCCCTGGAGTATACTGACGTAATTTGAGAATTCAATGATTGCACCTAGTTTGCAGTCATCTGCAAACTTGGTCAGCCGCAACCCTTTAGTTTTGACCTGAACTTCTGAGAAGTACATAACAAACAGTAGGGGGCCCACTGTTAACAGGTCTGCTGGTTGATATGGAGTCACCCACTAAGATAGCGTGCGTCTGGTTTGTGAGCTAGTTGGCAACCCATCTTACAATGAAGGGGTTTACATTCAGTTTGCTAAGTTTATCGGTAATACCTGAATGTGGGATTGTGTCAAAAACCTTTGCCAAGTCAAGGTATGCTGTGTGCACAGATTTGGCCTCATCAATGGCCTTGGTCAAACTTTCAAGGAAATCCACCAGATTTAACAGGCAGGATCTGCCCTTCACAAAGCCGATTTGGGTAGGGTCCAGGGTTTGGAGGTTACTTATATCTTTATTTATGTGGTCCATAATGGTAAATTTCATGGCCTTACATATGATCCTGGTCAGGCTTATGGGTCTGTAATTCCCAGGGTCTGTTGCCAGGCCACCTTTGTGGAGGGGAATAACTGTAGTTGTTCTCCTTTCTGCAGGAACAAAGCCTGTGGTTAGGCTTTGATTAAAAAGGGTACTTAGTGGTGATGCTAGTTCACATTTTAGCCTGTTTAGAAGACAGCCTGGCATGTCATCTGGTCCCATAGAGGACAGGGCTGCGAGGACCTGCTCTTCAAATATGTAAGGTGGGGGGGGGGCTTGGGTAACGATTTGTTGTAAGTTAGGAGGGGATAAGGGAGTGAAATTTTTGCCAAACCTATCCGCTAGCAGGTTTGCTACCTCTGTGGTGTCAGTGTGTATGATACTGTCGGCCACCAGTCCTGCACATGCTTGGGTCCTACCCTTTAGGTTATGTACATAGCTGTAAAAGGCCTTACGGTTATCTTTGGTAGTACTTGCTAGGTTTCTCTCAAAGGAACTCTTGGAAGATTTGACAAGTTGTCTTATTTGCCTGTTAAGGCAGAGGAGGGTGCTTTTCCATTGTTGGGTCTTTGTCTTTGTTTTCTTGGACAGCAACTTTTTGCATTTATTATAGAGTTTGTTGATGCTGGAAGTCCACCATGGCAGCTTGATTTTGCTTGGGGCTTTGGCTTTATTCTATTTGGTACAGCAGAGTTTATACACTTATGCAAGTGATTGTACAGGGCTTTAATGTAAGCTTTGGTGTAGTTAGCACTTTCAGCTTGGGGTGAGGCTTAGAATGGATTTATGCCTTCACCTAGGAGGGTATAGTTTGCCTTGGTGAAGTATTTTAGTCTGTTTTCACCCTCTGTGAGTTTGGGTGTTAGTGTCCGGTCAAAGGTGACCAATTCACGGTCAATTTTAACTAATGAAGGTCCGACAGTTGCAGCAGTGTACCTGTTTGACATGTTGGTGAGAACCTGATCTAAAATTTTGTTCCTCTTGTTGGGGTATGGACAATTTTCTCCATGGCATTTGAATTCACACAGTCAAGGAACTTTTGTTCTAGCAAGTTTGGAAAATTAAAATCCCCCATAAACAGTGTGTTCAGTAAAATGTGGATTGCCTTTAATTTGGTTAAGTTGACTTCATAGGTGTTGTGACCCATGGAGGGGAATCTTTAACTGGCTAGGACTTGAATGGGGGTCTTACCCACTGTAACCTGGACTTGGAGTAATTCCTTGAAGTTGTCCAGTCTTACTAGACATGAGGTGAATTTATCTGTAATATAGATTGAAACACCACTTCCTTTGGTTTTCACACTTTCATTTTGCAGTCTTAAGATGTGGAAGGCATTGTAGCCTTGCAGGGCCAGGGTACTCTCTGAGGCTTTAAACCAGCTATCTGTGACTGCAAAGACATCTACATCTCCTAGTGACAGAAGTGCCTCAAGGGAGTGCAGTTTTTGGTTTAAGCTCCTAGAATTTAGTAACATGACCCTTATTTTGCTCTGATTGGTTAACTTCACATTGGTAATGTTGTTTTTGAGACCTTGCCTAAAAAAGGCACTATGGGGGAGGCAAGAGCCTTTGCCAACAGCCAAAAGCCTAGGGTGCCAGGTGCAAGCCATCTTTGACAAAGAAGCAAGGTTTGACAGGAACTGGATCCCCTTGGAATGACACCAAAAACTAAGCCAATTATTGAAATCAATCATTTTTTATTTATAATGTGGCATCATTCTAGGTGAGGGTAGTATGCTGCTCAAGGCTAGGGACATACCTGCCTAGGACTCATACCCAGAGAGCTCGACCATAAATCTCTTTGTATAGTCTATTGAAATACATTTCAATTCATTCACAACAACATGAATTATGACAGAGTCATAATGGTACTTGTTGGTGAGAGACCTGAATGCATGCATGATTTGGTGAATCCTGGCAACGAATAGGCAAGTGATTGTGAATTTCTCCTTGTCCAACCTGGTGAGTGGGACATTTGTGTGTCTCACTATTGAGTCTCCAGTGGCAATCAAACTTGTTTTTTGAGTGTTATGCCTTACGGGCTTGGTGGGTGAGACACTGGTGTTGTTATGTGTCATGGGTGCTGTGGAGACTGTGTTAGCTGTAACAGACTTGTGTTTTGCAGGTCTCTGGTCTTTCAGTAAGTTTTCTGAGAGAACCTCTGCACATGTGGATTTACGTGTTTGATGCGTACTATGTGTATGAGTAGTGGTATGTGTATGAGTAGTGGTGCTATGTGAATATGCAGTGGTGGTTGAGTTGACAGCCTTCTCCGTGTTACTGTTTGGAGTGAGAGAAAGCATGGATTCTAGATTCTTGGTGTAAATACTTCTCTCACACTCTGTACTAGACTGTGTTAGTAGAGGGTTGTCTGTGTACATGAACTAATTATTACACTGTCTCAAGAGACTTATGTCAACAAGGTTAGCAGGAGAAACAAGGGTAGTTCAACTGTCCATAATGCTAGGTTGAAGACTGTTGTAAATAGGGGTGGCTTTTCGGACATGATCACAGAGGAGGTTGGCAAATGGATATTTCTCCCTAGGTTTTAAGGGAAAATTTGTTGAATTTAACTGTTCGGCTTTCGGGCATAATTGCACAGTAGCGAACAGTGCTGCAAGATGTGCAAACAAGCAGAAACTTGCTCAGATGCAGGGCTTAAATACCAGAAACTAAAACTTGAAAAAAAAAAACTCTAACAAAATTCAAAAGGACCAATGAGAATTTTTATGTCAAGCCCCAGACTGGCCTCCCTTTACCAGTCAGGTGCGAATCAAACACAATTCTCTGACAAAAGTGCAGATAAGTCCCTTCCAATCCAAGATGGCCTGGAAATTATACTCAGAACAAACAAACCACTACAAACAGTTCATGAGGCAGGTGGCCTGGATCTGGACTATGCTACAGCTACTAGCTACCCTAGTTTCAGTGGGAAACACTAGAGAGTATTTAACACAGCAGAAAAATAGCAGTGAGACAATGAGAAAATGTTTAAAACAGCAGAAAATTAGCCAGAAGGCTCTAAAGAGTGATTTAAACAGTTAACAGATCAGTTAATTAAGTACTTCTTGGTGGGGAAACTAAAGCTAGCAGAACAGATAGTTTGAAAACAGTGAAAAAATACCAGTAAATACTTAACAAACAGTGGAAACAACACAAAAGAGTTATTAAGTGTTATTCTAAGCTTTTAGTTTTGGTTTAAACACTTGGGCTTTAGGCCCACCCCTTAGCTCTCCTTGGCCTTTCTCCCTCAGATTCTGAGAAATGTGGATGAACAACTTCCTACAGTTTCTCCTGTCAGTCTGGTTTATATGAGCATCCAGAGACAGTGTAGCAACTGCCTCATGTACATGGACAAACATCTACTACTACCAGCTAGGAACACAATTTGTGAGAGATGCAATTACATTAGGAACCTAGAGTTCAAGCTCTCTCCCTCTCAAGCCAGTATATCAGGCAGCAAAAAGATTGTCAACACAATCACTACACCTCAAACACCACCCACATCTACACAACACACACCCACATATGCGGAGGTCCTCCACATAAACATACCCAAAGAAAGGAGACCTCCGAGGCAAAAACAGATGTGATCTCCACAACCCTCCACACCACATACCACACATAGTCCACATACCTGTGCCTCACAGCCATTAAGGCTTCAGCATAAACCCAACATATTAGTCATAGGAGAACCCATTGTGAGACACAAAGATGTGCCTCTCACCAGGCTGGATAAGGAGAAAGTCACGGTTAGTTGTCTGTCAGGTTCCAGAATCCACCATATCACATATGCACTCAAGTCTCTCAGGTACTGTTATGACTTTGTCATAGTCCATGTTGGCATGAATAACTTGAGATGTACCACTCTGGACTATATGAAAAGAGACATGATTGAGCTCACTGATTATGTGTTCCAGGCATGTATGTCCCTAGCATTAAGCAGCATTCTGTCATCACCCAAAATGATGCCTCAATACAAACAGAAAATGATTGACTTTAACAAGTGGCTTAGATTCTGGTGCCATTCCAGGGGGATTCAATACCTGACAGTATGTGATCGACATATGACAATGCTTTGTCAGAGATGGCCTGCATCTGTCTCACCTGGGCTTCAGGCTTCTGGCAAAGGCTCTTGCCTCCCCCATAGAACCTTTTTTAGGAAAAGTCCTGAGGTCAATAAAACCAACATAAAAATTTCAACAAAATGCAAATTAAATGTCATGCTGCTAAACTCTAGGAGTCTAAACATGAAACTGCACTCATTGCAAACATTCTTAACCCTGGAAAACACTGACATCTGTGCAGTCACAGAAACCGGGTTCAAAGCTGCGGTGAGCACCCCAGACTTACCTTGTTACTCATCCTAAAATACATTCCGACCCCAAACTGTGGGTAGCAAAGCCAAAGTAGATGGAGTTTCAATATACATGAAAGACATACACACCTCCTGGCTGGTCAAACAGTATGACACACAGATGACAATACAGGTACAGTTAACCATTAAGAAGACCCCTACTCAAATTATAGCTAGCTACCCGCCCCCAAATCTGAATCAAAATGCCTAATCTGCCAATTTGGACCTGTATGAATCTATCAAGATTCAACCCTTTACCCTGATCCTGGGTGATTTTACTTCCCAAACATAGATTGGAAGAACTACTCATGCCAGAATACAAATGCTCTAAGATTCCTCGATTTTTTCAATGCAAATGCCTTGGAACAGCTAATCAATTTCTCCACAAGAGGTGATAACATCTCAGACTTGGTATTAACCAACATGAGTAACCACTGCTGCCTCCCTATAGTATCATCCTCCCTGGTAAAATCTGACCATAAAGTGGTCACTTTCAAAGCCACAGGGTCAGACATAAAAACTTCTCCAAAACTGATTAAAGCCTCCTGAGGGATGGTATAACCAGCTTTACAGACCCTCCCCCCCTGTAGGAATCGAAACCAATATAAAAAACTACAACAAAGCAACAAGCATTTATATAGATGCATGGAATCAAGAATACCCTACAGGACTAAATCATCCTCTGCAAGGAAGAGTAAACCTAGCTGGTGGACATCTGCAATAAATAAACTCTATAACAAAAGGAAAAAAAATTGCTGTCCAAGATCAAGAAGGAGCAGGCATCCATTTGGAAGCAATGTCTCCTTAGCTTGAACAAGTAAATAAAAGCAGTAGTGAAACCTCTAAAGCAAACTTTAAGTCCAAATTGGCCACATCTACTTGAGACAATCATAAGGCCTTCTTCACATATGTCTGCAGCCTCAAAGGAAGCAACCAAATCTGTTCAGAACTGGTGGTCAAGGACACCACATATACAAATACCGTAGATATAGTAAACTTGCTAGCTGACAGATTGAGCAAAAACTTCACCTCTCTGTCCCCCAATGTTAGTAAATCAGGAAATCCTTAGTACTTGCCCCCTTCCCCTTATACCTAGGGAACAGGTCATCACTGCTGTCTCAAAGACAAAAAATACAGCCTCCATGGGGCCTGAAAACATACCAGGCTGCATCCTACATGAACTCAGGCAGGAAGTTGCAGCACCA
Organism: Protopterus annectens; assembly: GCF_019279795.1. Lineage (NCBI taxonomy): Eukaryota > Metazoa > Chordata > Ceratodontiformes > Protopteridae > Protopterus > Protopterus annectens. The sequence continues at coordinate 1,788,525,059 of NC_056725.1, read as the reverse complement.
TTAGTCACCTAATTCAACCAAAGCCTGAGTCTGGCTTCATCTCAGCTGAGGGAGGACAGCCACTGTCATTCCTTTACACAAAGGTGAAGCATCCACCAATCCATGAAATTATAGACCCATCAACCTAACTAGCCTATCTGCAAGGCCATGGAACAAATTATCATGGACCTCATTAACAAGGATATTGGCAACCTCCAAACATTTGATCCCAAACAGTTTGGCTTCATGAAGGGGAGGTCATGTCTGCTAAATTTGGTTGACTTCTTTGAGACAGCCACCAAAGCCATGGATGAGGGGAAGATGGTGCACAACCCATACTCTGACCTGGCCTAAGCCTTTGACACTATTTCCCACTCGGGCATAATAGATAAACTCTCTCAACTAGGCATCAATCCGTATGTTACTAGATGGGTAGCAAACTGGCTCGGTCATAGAACCCACCTAGCCAAAATATGGGAAGGCACCTCAAGCAGTAGACCCATAACAAGCGGCGTACTCCAGGGTTTGGTCTTGGGGCCTCTGTTATTTGTGATATACTTTCTGAGGTGCAGGCAAAAGGCAGTGGGCTATGGCTGACCAAGTTTGCAGATAACTGCAAGCTGGGTACTGTCATCAATTTCCCTAGTGATGTTGACATCCTCCAAGATGGTCTCACTCAGACAAATGAATGGTGCCAGAAACATGGCCTCAAGCTGAATACCAAAAAAGAAATTGTCATCCCCTTTGGGGAGAGTGACGTCCCCACAAATTAGCACATTAATAACAACATCCTAAGCATGCAATCAGTCGTGAGGGATTTGGGCACACAGGTTGATAGCAAGCTGACATTTAACCTCCGTGTTGCTTCCATTATACGGAAAGCCTTCTACATGGCCCACCTCATAAGTAAGGGTTTCTCATTCAGGGACAAGGAGGTAATAACATCCTTGTATTCTTCCCTGATAAGGCACATTATTGAGTACAATGCCCCTTTTATCATGTACCTCGCAAAGTAAATGCAGCAGCTGGAGAAACTACAGAGGTTTCTCACCAGGAGAATCCAGGGCCTCAAACATCTACTATACACATAGGCTAAAAGCCCTATCCCTCTACTCAGTTTCATACAGACTCCTCAGAGGTGACCTCTGTCTGGCATACAAGATGATCACAGACCCCACCTTGATGGGTCTGCTGCATATCTGCAAGTCAAGCACCACTCAAGTAACTCACACGCATGGGCTCAACCTGGTCTTTGACATCAACAGGACTTGTTGGCAGGACAGATTTGTGTCTCAGAGATTCTCCCATCTCTCGAATAGACTCCCTCTCCACATCAACCAGAGTACCTCTTTACTACTTTTTAAGCGTAACCTGGATAACTGGATGGGAAACAGAAAATATACCCCTGGGATTCCATCCGTGTACCTGCTGGACAGGGGCATCGGGTGCTGACTTGTCTAAACATGGGCTAAACTCCTGGCTATGCTTATAAGGGCCTCAGGGACAATAGCTTAGTAGCCTCCTATGATCCTAAAAAAAAGCTTGCTAAACAGTGAAAACAGCAATAAAATTCGATTTTACAGGCACAGTGTAGCAGGCAATTGCAGTATAACAGTGTAGTTTAGTACATAGTAAATAAATACAGTATAAAAGTAGGCAGCAGGCAATAATAATGTGCAGTAAATAGTAGAAATAAGCAAAAAAAAAATTTAAGCAACTTATTTTTGAAACCTCAGAATTCTCTAGTTGTCTGGTATCTCAGCTCTGAGTTGTGGCTGGTAGCCCACCTCAGTTTATCTTGGGGTAAACAAGCAGAAACCTGCTCAGATGCAGGGCCTAAATACCAGAAGCTAAAACTTGGAAAAAAAAACTCTACCAAAAATTCCAAAGGACCAATGAAGATGCTTATTCCAAGCCCTAGACTGGCCTACCTTTACCAGTCGGGTGCCAGTCAAACATAATTCTCTCACAAAAGTGCAGATAGACCCCTTCCAATCCAAGATGGCCTGGAAAATATGTTCAGAACAAACCAAACCACGACAAACAGTTCCAGAAGCAGCATGCCTGGATCTGGACTATGCTACAGCTACTAGCTACCCTAGTTTCAGCAGGAAACACTAGGGAGTATTTAACACAGCAGAAAAATAGCAGTGAGACTCTAAAGAATGATTTAAACAGTTAACAGATCAGTTAATTAAGTACTATTTGGAGGGAAAACAAAAGCAGTCAGAAGATATAGTTATAAAATAGTGAAAAAAAACAGTAAATACTTAACAAATAGTGGAAATAACAAAAAGTGTTATTAAGTGTGATTCTAAGCTCTTAGTTTTGGTTTAAGCACTTGGGATTTAGGCCCACCCCTTAGCTCTCCCTGGCCTTTCCCCCTCAGATTCTGAGAAATATGGATGGAGAATGTCCTACAGTTTCTCCTGCCAGTCTGGTTGATATGGGCATCCTGAGACAGTGTAGCAACTGCCTCATGTACACGAACAACCATCTGCTACTACCACCTGGTAACACAATTTGTGAGAGACGCAATTACATTAGGAACCTAGAGTCCATGCTCTCTCCCCCTCAAGCCAGTATATCAGGCAATGAAAAGGTTGTCAACACAGTCACTACACCTCAAACACCACCCACACCTACACAACACACACCCCCACATATGTGGAGGTCCTCCACATAAACATACCCAAAGAAAGGAGACCTCCAAGGCAAAAACACACGTGATCTCCACAGCCCTCCACACCACATACCATGCATAGTCCACACACCTGTGTCTCACAGCCACTAAGGCTTGTCCATAAACCCAACATATTCGTCATAGGAGACTCCATTGTGAGACACACAGGTGTGCCTCTCATCAGGCTGAATAAGAGGAAAGTCATGGTTAGTTGTCTGTAAGGTGCCTTAATCCATGCTATCACATATGCACTTATGTCTCTCAGCAACAAGTACTGTTATGACTCTGTCATAGTCCATGTTGGCGTGAATTACTTGAACGTACCTCTCTGGACTATATGAAGAGAGACATGATTGAGTTCACTGATTATATCTCCCAGGCATGTATGTCCCTAGCCATAAGCAACATTCTGCCATCACCCAGAATGATGCCTCAATGCAAACAGAAAATGATTGACTTTAACAATTGGCTTAGTTTCTGGTGTTATTCCAGGGGGATTCATTACCTGACAACCTGGGAAAATATGATCGACAGATGACAATGCTTTGCCAAAGATGGCCTGCATCTGTCTCACCTGGGCTTCAGGCTTCTGGCAAAGGCTCTTGCCTCCCCCATTGTGCCTTTTTTTAGGAAAAGTCCTGAGGTCAATAAAACTAACATAAAAATTTCAACAAAATGCAAATTAAAGGTCATGCTGTTAAATGCTAGGAGTCTAAACATGAAACTGCACTCATTGCAAACATTCTTAACCCTGGAAAACATTGACATCTGTGCAGTCACAGAAACCAGGTTCAAAGCTGCGGTGAGCACCCCAGACTTACCTCGTTACTCATCCTAAAATACATTCAGACCCCAAACTGTGGGTAGCAAAGCCAAAGTAGATGGAGTTTCAATATACATGAAAGACATACACACCTCCTGGCTGGTCAAACAGTATGACACACAGATGACAATACAGGTGCAGTTAACCATTAAGAAGACCCCTACTCAAATTATAGCTAGCTACCGGCCCCCAAATCTGAATCAAAATGCCTAATCTGCCAATTTGGACCTGTATGAATCTATCAAGATTCAATCCTTTACCCTGATCCTGGGTGATTTTACTTCCCAAACATAGATTGGAAGAACTACTCATGCCAGAACAGAAATGCTCTAAGATTCCTCGATTTTGTCAATGCAAATGCCTTGGAACAGCTAATCAATTCCTCCACAAGAGGTGATAACATCTCAGACTTGGTATTAACCAACATGAGTAACCACTGCTGCCTCCCTATAGTATCATCCTCCCTGGTAAAATCTGACCATAAAGTGGTCACTTTCAAAGCCACAGGATCAGACATAAAAACTTCTCCAAAGCTGATTAAAGCCTCCTGAGGGATGGTATAACCAGCTTTACAGACCCTCCCCCCCTGTAGGAATCGAAACCAATATACAAAACTACAACAAAGCAACAAGCATTTATATAGATGCATGGAATCAGGAATACCCTACAGGACTAAATCATCCTCTGCAAGGAAGAGTAAACCTAGCTGGTGGACATCTGCAATAAATAAACTCTATAACAAAAGGAAAAAAAAATTGCTGTCCAAGACCAAGAAGGAGCAGGCATCCATTTGGAAGCAATGTCTCCTTAGCTTGAACAAGTAAATAAAAGCAGTAGTGAAACCTCTAAAGCAAACTTTAAGTCCAAATTGGCCACATCTACTTGAGACAATCATAAGGCCTTCTTCACATATGTCTGCAGCCTCAAAGGAAGCATCCAAATCTGTTCAGAACTGGTGGTCAAGGACACCACATATACAAATACCGTAGATATAGTAAACTTGCTAGCTGACAGATTGAGGAAAAACTTCACCTCTCTGTCCCCCAATGTTAGTAAATCAGGAAATCCTTAGTACTTGCCCCCTTCCCCTTATACCTAGGGAACAGGTCATCACTGCTGTCTCAAAGGCAAAAAATACAGCCTCCATGGGGCCTGAAAACATACCAGGCTGCATCCTACATGAACTCAGGCAGGAACTTGCAGCACCATTAGGCACCTAATTCAACCAAAGCCTGAGTATGGCTTCATCTCAGCTGAGGGAGGACAGCCACTGTCATTCCTTTACACAAAGGTGGAGCATCCACCAATCCATGAAATTATAGACCCATCAACCTAACTAGCCTATCTGCAAGGCCATGGAACAAATTATCATGGACCTCATTAACAAGGATATTGGCAACCTCCAAACATTTGATCCCAAACAGTTTGGCTTCATGAAGGGGAGGTCATGTCTGCTAAATTTGGTCGACTTCTCTGAGACAGCCACCAAAGCCATGGATGAGGGGAAGATGATGCACAACCCATACTCTGACCTGGCCAAAGCCTTTAATACTATTCCCCACTCGGGCATAATAGATAAACTCTCTCAACTAGGCATCAATCCGTATGTTACTAGATGGGTAGCAAACTGGCTCAGTGATAGAACCCACCTAGCCAAAATATGGGAAGCCACCTCAAGCAGTAGACCCATAACAAGCGGCGTACTCCAGGGTTTGGTCTTGGGGCCTCTGTTATTTGTGATATACTTTCTGAGGTGCAGGCAAAAAGCAGTGGGCTATGGCTGACCAAGTTTGCAGATAACTGCAAGCTGGGTACTGTCATCAATTTCCCTAGTGATGTTGACATCCTCCAAGATGGTCTCACTCAGACAAATGACTGGTGCCAGAAACATGGCCTCAAGCTGAATACCAAAAAAGAAATTGTCATCCCCTTTGGGGAGAGTGACGTCCCCACAAATTAGCACATTAATAACAACATCCTAAGCATGCAATCAGTCGTGAGGGATTTGGGCACACAGGTTGATAGCAAGCTGACATTTAACCTCCGTATTGCTTCCATTATACGGAAAGCCTTCTACATGGCCCACCTCATAAGTAAGGGTTTCTCATTCAGGGGCAAGGAGGTAATAACATCCTTGTATTCTTCCCTGATAAGGCACATTATTGAGTACAATGCCCCTTTTATCATGTACCTCGCAAAGTAAATGCAGCAGCTGGAGAAACTACAGAGGTTTCTCACCAGGAGAATCCAGGGCCTCAAACATCTACTATACACATAGGCTAAAAGCCCTATCCCTCTACTCAGTTTCATACAGGCTCCTCAGAGGTGACCTCTGTCTGGCATACAAGATGATCACAGACCCCACCTTGATGGGTCTGCTGCATATCTGCAAGTCAAGCACCACTCAAGTAACTCACACGCATGGGCTCAACCTGGTCTTTGACATCAACAGGACTTGTTGGCAGGACAGATTTGTGTCTCAGGGATTCTCCCATCTCTCGAATGGACTCCCTCTCCACATCAACCAGAGTACCTCTTTACTACTTTTTAAGCGTAACCTGGATAACTGGATGGGAAACAGAAAATATACCCCTGGGATTCCATCCGTGTACCTGCTGGACAGGGGCATCGGGTGCTGACTTGTCTAAACATGGGCTAAACTCCTGGCTATGCTTATAAGGGCCTCAGGGCCAATAGCTTAGTAGCCTCCTATGATCCAAAATAAAATGCTTGCTAAACAGTGAAAACAGCAATAAAATTCGATTTTACGGGCACAGTGTAGCAGGCAATTGCAGTATAACAGTGTAGTTTAGTACATAGTAAATAAATACAGTATAAAAGTAGGCAGCAGGCAATAATAATGTGCAGTAAATAGTAAAAATAAGCAAAAAAAATTAAGCAACTTATTTTTTGAAACCTCAGAATTCTCTAGTTGTCTGGTATCTCAGCTCTGAGTTGTGGCTGGTAGCCCACCTCAGTTTATCTTGGGGTAAACAAGCAGAAACCTGCTCAGATGCAGGGCCTAAATACCAGAAGCTAAAACTTGGAAAAAAAAAAACTCTACCAAAAATTCCAAAGGACCAATGAAGATGCTTATTCCAAGCCCTAGACTGGCCTACCTTTACCAGTCAGGTGCCAGTATAACATAATTCTCTCACAAAAGTGCAGATAGACCCTTTCCAATCCAAGATGGCCTGGAAAACGTGTTCAGAACAAACCAAACCATGACAAACAGTTCCAGAAGCAGCATGCCTGGATCTGGACTATGCTACAGCTACTAGCTACCCTAGTTTCAGCAGGAAACACTAGGGAGTATTTAACACAGCAGAAAAATAGCAGTGAGACTCTAAAGAATGATTTAAACAGTTAACAGATCAGTTTATTAAGTACTATTTGGAGGGAAAACAAAAGCAGGCAGAAGATATAGTTATAAAACAGTGAAAAATGCCAGTAAATACTTAACAAACAGTGGAAATAACAAAAAGTGTTATTAAGTGTGATTCTAAGCTCTTAGTTTTCGTTTAAGCACTTGGGCTTTAGGCCCACCCCTTAGCTCTCCCTGGCCTTTCCCCCCTCAGATTCTGAGAAATATGGATGGAAAATTTCCTACAGTTTCTCCTGCCAGTCTGGTTGATATGGGCATCCTGAGACAGTGTAGCAACTGCCTCATGTACATGAACAACCATCTGCTACTACCACCTGGTAACACAATTTGTGAGAGACGCAATTACATTAGGAACCTAGAGTCCATGCTGTCTCCCCCTCAAGCCAGTATATCAGGCAATGGAAAGGTTGTCAACACAGTCACTACACCTCAAACACCACCCACACCTACACAACACACACCCCCACATATGCGGAGGTCCTCCACATAAACATACCCAAAGAAAGGAGACCTCCAAGGCAAAAACACACGTGATCTCCACAGCCCTCCACACCACATACCATGCATAGTCCACACACCTGTGTCTCACAGCCACTAAGGCTTGACCATAAACCCAACATATTCGTCATAGGAGACTTCATTGTGAGACACACAGGTGTGCCTCTCACCAGGCTGAATAAGAGGAAAGTCATGGTTAGTTGTCTGTAAGGTGCCTTAATCCACCCTATCACATATGGACTTATGTCTCTCAACAACAAGTACTGTTATGACTCTGTCATAGTCCATGTTGGCATGAATTACTTGAGCGTACCTCTCTGGACTATATGAAGAGAGACATGATTGAGTTCACTGATTATATCTCCCAGGCATGTATGTCCCTAGCCTTAAGCAGCATTCTGCCATCACCCAGAATGATGCCTCAATGCAAACAGAAAATGATTGACTTTAACAATTGGCTTAGTTTCTGGTGTTATTCCAGGGGGATTCATTACCTGACAACCTGGGAAAATATGATCGACAGATGACAATGCTTTGCCAAAGATGGCCTGCATCTGTCTCACCTGGGCTTCAGGCTTCTGGCAAAGGCTCTTGCCTCCCCCATTGTGCCTTTTTTTAGGAAAAGTCCTGAGGTCGATAAAACCAACATAAAAATTTCAACAAAACGCAAATTAAAAGTCATGCTGCTGAACGCTAGGAGTCTAAACATGAAACTGCACTCATTGCAAGCATTCTTAACCCTGGAAAATGCTGACATATGTGCAGTCACAGAAACCTGGTTCAAAGCTGTGGAGAGCACCCCAGTACCCCAGCCTTATCTGCTTACTCATCCTAAAATACATTCAGACCCCAAACTGTGGGTAGTAAAGCCAAAGGAGGTGGCGTTGCAATATACATTAAAGACATACACACCTCCAAGCTGGTCAAACAGTATGACACACAGGAGACAATCCAGGTGCAGTTAACCATTAACAAGACCCCTATTCAAATCATAGCTAGCTACCAGCCCACAAATCTGACTCAAAATTCCCAAACTGCCAATTTGGAACTGTTTGAATCTATCAAGATTCAACCCTTTACCCTGATCCTGGGTGACTTTAACTTCCCAAACATAGATTGAAAGAACTACTCATGTCAGAACACAAATGCCCAGAGATTCCTCGATTTTGTCAGTGCAAATGCCTTGGACCAGCTAGTCGATTCCCCCACAAGAGGTGATAACATCTTAGACTTGGTATTAACCAACATGTGTAACCACTGCAACCTTCCTATAGTATCATCCTCCTTGGTAAAATCTGTCCATAAAGTGGTCACTTTCAAAGCCACCATCTCCTACAACCTGCCTCTAGCTAAGATCAGACATAAAAACTTCTCCAAAGCTGATTACAGCCTCCTGAGGGATAGTATAAACAGCTTCACAGCCCCCTCACCCTCTTTAGGAACTGGCACCAATATCCAAAACTACACCAAAGAACTATACAAGCATTTATATAGATGCATGGAATCAGGAATACCCTACAGGACTAAATCATCCTCCGCAAGGAAGAGTAAACCTGTCTGTTGGACATCTGTAATAAATAAACTCTATAACAAAAGGAAAACAAATTGCTGTCCAAGACCAAGAAGGAGCAGACGCCCAATTGGAAGCAATGTCTCCTTAGTCTGAACAAGCAAATAAAAGCACTAGTGAAATCCTCCAAAGCAAACTTCGAGTCCAGATTGACTACATCTACTTGAGACAATCATAAGGCCTTCTTCACATATGTCCACAGCCTCAAAGGAAGCACCCAAATCTGTTCAGAACTGGTGGTCAAGCACACCACATATACAAATACTGTAGATAGAGCAAACTTGCTTTTTGACAGATTCAGCGAAAACTACACCTCTCTGCCCCCCAAACAGAAAATCAGGACATCCTTAGTGCCTCCCCCTTCCCCTTTTATCTAGGGAACAGGTCATCACTGCTCTCTCAAAGACAAAAAACACAGCCTCCATGGGACCCAACAACATGCCAAGCTGCATCCTACGTGAACTCAGGCAGGAACTTGCAGCACCATTAGGCACCCAATTCAACCAAAGCCTGAGTACTGGCTTCATCCAAGCTGAGTGGAAGACAGCCACTGTCATCTCTTTACACAAAGGTGGAGCATCCACCAATCTGGGAAATTATAAACCCATTAGCCTAACTAGCCTGATCTGCAAGGCCATGGAACAGATTATCTTGGACCTCATTAACAAGGACATTGCCAACATCCAAACACTCGATCCCACACAGTTTGGCTTTGTCAAGTGGAGGTCATATCTGCTAAATTTGGTCAACTTCTTTGACGCAGTCATCAAAGCCATGAATGAGGGGAAGATGGTGCACACCACCTACCTTGACTTGGCCAAAGCCTTTGACCCTATTCCCCACTCGGGTATAATAGATGAACTCTCTCAACTAGGCATCAATCCATATGTTACCAGACGGGTAGCAAACTAGCTTACTGAAAGAACCCATCTTGCCAAAATATGGGAAGCCACCTCAAGCAGTAGACCCATAACAAGTGGTGTACCCCAGGGTTTGGTCTTGGGGCCTCTGTTATTTGTGATATAATTTTCTGAGGTGCAGGTGAAAAGCAATGGGCTATGGCTGACCAGGTTTGCAGATAATTGCAAGCTGGGTGCTGTCATCAATTTTCTTAGTGATGTTGACATCCTCCAAGAGGGTTTCACTCAGACAAATGACTGGTGCCAGAAACATGGCCTCAAGCTGAATACCAAAAAATAAATCATCATCCCCTTTATGGAGAGTGGCATCCCCAGAAATTATCACATTAATAACAACATCCTAAGCATGCAATCAGTCCTTAGGGATTTGGGTACACAGGTTGATAGCAAGCTGACTTTTAACCACCATGTTGCTTCCGTTGTACAGAAAGCCTTCTACATGGCCCACCTCATAAAAAAGGGTTTCTCATCCAATGACAAGGAGGCAATAACATCACTGTATTCTTCCCTTATAAGGCCCATTATTGATTACAATGCCCCTTTCATCATGTACCTCGCAAAGTACATGCAGCAGCTGGAGAGACCACAGAGGTTTCTCACCAGGAAAATCCAGGGCATCAAACATATACTATACACATAGGGTAAAAGCCCTAGCCCTCTACTCAGTTTTATACAGACTCCTCAGAGGTGACCTCTGTCTGGCATACAAGGTGATCACAGACCCCACCTCAATGGGACTACTGCATTTCTGCAAGTCAAGCTCCACTCGAGTAACTCACACGCAAGGCCTCAACCTGGTCTGTGACATCAACAGGACATGTTGGCAGGACAGATTTGTGACCCAGAGATTCTCCCATCTCTGGAATAGACTCCCTCTCCAAGTCAACCAGAGTACCTCTTTACCGCTTTTTAAGCGCAACCTGGATAACTGGATGGGAAACAGAAAATATACCTCTGGGATTCCACCCATGTACCTACTGGACAGGGGCATCGGGTGCTGACTTGTCACAACATGGGCTAAACTCCTGGCTATGCTTATAAGGGCCTCAGGGCCAATAGCCTAGTAGCCTCCTATGATCCTATGGAAAAAAGCTTGCTATACTATAAAAACACCAATACAATTCGATTTTACAGGCACAGTGTAGCAGGCAATTGCAGTATAACACTGTAGTTTAGTACATAGTAAATAAATACAGTAGAAAAGTAGGCAACAGGCAATAAAAAAGTGCAGTAAATAGTAGAAATAAGCAAAAAAAATGGGCAACTTATGTTTTTTGAAAGCTCAGAAGTCTCTAGTCATCTGGTATCTCAGCTTGGAGTTGTGGCTGGTAGCCCACCTCAGTTTATCTTGGGACAAACAAGCAGAAACCTGTTCAGATGCAGTACCTAAATACCAGAAGCTAAAACTTGGAAAAAAAACTCTAACAAAATTCAAAAGGACCAGTGAAGATGCTTCTTCCAAGCCCTAGACTGGCCTACCTTTACCAGTCAGGTGCCAGTCACAATTCTCTCACAAAAGTGCAGACAGACCCCATCCAGTCCAAGATGGCCTGGAAAATGTGGAAACAAACCACTACAAACAGTTCCAGAAGCAGTAGGCCTGGATCTGGACTATGCTATAGCTACTAGCTACCCTAGTTTCAGCAAGAAACACTAGAGAGTATTTAACACAGCAGAAAAATAGCAGTGAGACACTGAGAAAATGTTTAAAACAGCAGAAAATCACCTAGGTGGCTCTAAAGTATGATTTAAACAGTTAACAAATCAGTTAATTAAGTACTGTCTGGTGGAAAACTAAAGCAGGCAGAACAGATAGTTTTAAAACAGTAAAAAATACCAGTAAATACTTAACAAACAGTATAAATTACAAAAAAAGTGTTATTAAGTGTTATTCTAAGCTCTTAGTTTTGGTTTAAGCACTTGGGCTTTAGGCCCACCCCTTAGCGCTCCCTGGCCTTTCTCCCTCAGATTCTGAGAAATATGGATGGGCAATTTCCTACAGTTTCTCCTGCCAGTTTGGTTGATATGGGCATCCTGAGACAGTGTGGCAACTGTCTCATGTACATGGACAACCATCTACTACTACCAACTAGTAACACAATTTGTGAGAGATGAATTACATTAGGAACCTAGAGTCCATGCTCTCTCCCCCTCAAGCCAGTATATCACACAACAAAAAGGTTGTCAACACAATCACTACACCTCAAACACCACCCACACCTACACAATACCCCCCCACATATGACTAGATCCTCCACATAAACATACCCAAACAATGGAGACCTCCGAGGCAAAAACACATGCAATCTCCACAACCCTCCACACCACAAATCATGCATAGTCCACACACCTGTGTCTCACAGCTGCTAAGGCTTCACCATAAACCTAACATATTATTCATAGGAAATTCCTTTGTGAGACACACAGATGTGCCTCTCACCAGGCTTGATAAGAAGAAACTCATGATTAGTTGTCTGTCAGGTGCCATAATCCACCATATCACATATGCACTCAAGTCTCTCAACAAGTACTGTTATGACTCTGTCATAGTCCATGTTGGCATGAATTACTTGAGCGTACCTCTCTGGACGATATGAAGAGAGACATGATTGAGCTCACTGATTATGTGTTCCAGATATGTATGTCCCTAGCCTTAAGCAGCATTCTGCCATCACCCAGAATGATGCCTCAATACAAACAGAAAATGATTGACTTTAACAATTGGCTTAGTTTCTGGTGTCATTTCAGGGGGATTCAGTACCTGAAAGCCTGGGAAAATATGAGCAACAGACGACAATGCTTTGCCAGAGATGGCCTGCATCTGTCTCACCTGTGCTTCAGGCTTCTGGCAAAGGCTCTTGCTTCCCCCATAGTGCCTTTTTTAGGAAAAGTCCTGAGGTCGATAAAACCAACATAAAAATTTCAACAAAATGCAAATTAAAGGTCATGCTGCTAAACGCTAGGAGTCTAAACATGAAACTGCACTCATTGCAAGCATTCTTAACCATGGAAAATGCTGACATCTGTGCAATCACAGAATCCTGGTTCAAAGCGGCGGAGAGCACCCCAACCTTATTTGGTTACTCAGCCTAAAATACATTCAGACCCCAAACTGTAGGTAGTAAAGCCAAAGGAGGTGGAGTTGCAATATACATTAAAGACATACACACCTCCAAGCTGGTCAAACAGTATGACACGCAGGAGACAATCCAGGTGCAGTTAACCATTAACAAGACCCTTATTCAAATAATAGCTAGCTACCGGACCCCAAATAGGACTTAAAATGCCCAATCCGCCAATTTGGACCTGTTTGAATCTATCAAGATTCAACCCTTTACCCTGATCCTGGGTGACTTTAACTTCCGAAACATAGACTGGAAGAACTACTCATGCCAGAACACAAATGTCCAGAGATTCCTCGATTTTGTCAATGCAAACACAAAAAAATGAACAGCTAGTTGATTCCCCCACAAGAGGTGATAGCATCTTAGACTTGGTATTAACCAACATGAGTGACCACTGCAGCCTCCCTATAGTATCATCCTCCCTGGTTAAATACGACCATAAAGTGGTCACTTTCAAAGCCACCATCTCCTCCAACCTACCTCTAGCTAGGATCAGACAAAAAACTTCTCCAAAGCTGATTACAGTCTCCTGAGGGATGGTATAAACAGCTTTACAGCCCCTTCCCTCTCTGTAGGAACTGGCACCAATATCCAAAACTACACCAAAGCACTATACAAGCATTTATATAGATGCAAGGAATCAGGAATACCCTACAGGACTAAATCATCCTCCGCAAGGAAGAGTAAACCTGTTTGGTGGACATCTGCAATAAATAAACTCTATAACAAAAGGAAAAACAAAACTGCTGTCCAAGACCAAGAAGGAGCAGATGCCCAATTGGAAGCAATGTCTCCTTAGCCTGAACAACCAAATAAAAGCACTAACCAAGTCCTCCAAAGCAAACTTCGAGTCCAAATTGGCCACATCTACTTGAAATAATCATAAGCATAGGTGCCGGAACCCTAGAACGAGGGGGATGGAGCACCCCCCCCCCACTTTTACAGCTGCAAGACCTATAGGTGGACCCATGCGTGCATTGCACGCTATCATAAACTCAAACAGAAAAGTGCGTTCCACATTAAGCCTGCTGCCAGAGTAACCCATGGTAAGGAGAGATTTTAATGTGTTTTTGTTTTCCCCCAAGGCTGTGCTCCGTTATGCGTATGCAGGCTGTGTTATGTGTTTTTATCTTCCCCCAAGGCTGTGCTACGTTATGCTTATGCAGGCTGTGCTCTGTTTTTGCTTATATGCGTGTGTGTAGCCTAGCCATGCACCTTAGAAAGTATAGAGTATAATTACCATTTTGCTGATATGCAGGAAGGCTGTTCTGTGAAGAATCCGTTTTAATTGGCTCATAGACAAAAGTGGTTATGTTTTTTCAACAGAAAAGCAAAATTATGTCCCACTTTTACATTTTTCCTTATTATCATGGCAGGACTTGCAGCTTGTTTCTTTGCCTATTAATTGCCTGTTAGTGGAACATTTCTTCCCAGTCCCCCGCTGAAAATAGGTTTTCTCCAGTTGGACTTTTCCATCCTGATCAACAAAAATAGATAGCTGTTATGGAGGTCACTACTAGTTTTATGAGTGACTAGGAAAAGAGCTGGTCTGACCGATGAACTGACTCAAGGCAAACAGCGCCTTCCCTGATTTCTAAAATAGCGACAGTGTGACTTTCTAAGACAGAACCGGTGTGTTTCCTGTTTAAGAAATTGTAGAAAACCACTATCGCTTGTCATATTTGTTCAGCAAATTATAAGAGCGTTATCAGTACATACTGTGGCTAGTAATATGATTAATCATGCTTTCGATGGAAATACAGCACCGTTTTTTTTTTTTGTAAACGTGTTTGCAAACTGTATTATGGAGCCCTAGTTTAGATAGTCTAAAGTATGAAATGTGCTGCAGATTCTAAGACTAACAGTCTAATCCAATTCTTATTAGTTAACTGCAAACATTCCTTTGATTCATCTTAAAGGTTCATAGTTTAGTACTAAGCAGGCAATTTTGAATGATTATATACATATATATATATATATATATATATATATATATAATATATATATATATATATATATTTATATATATATGTGTGTGTGTGTGTGTGTGTAGCCTAGCCATGCACCTTAGAAAGTATAGAGTATAATTACTTTATTTGTTGATGAGGACCATACTTCTAATCCTGGGGATAAATTTATGTGAACCAATCAAGTGATGGAGACATTAACTTGAAGAGAGTTAAAATGATACATTGTTTAACATGTAAGCTGATTTTTTCCACAGTTCGGGAGTCATTTGGGTAATGAAAATATATCCTTTGAGAATTTCTAATGATGTTGTGATTTAGGCTGCCAGTTTTTGAGAGAGCGTTCCATACCTCTTTACTTGTAGACATTGAAAAGAGGAACAAAGGGTCTTAAAAATAGGAACTTCCTGCTAAAAAATGTACAGTCCACTTATATACCTGAATTCTCCATTTGCTTTGTGTGTGTATGTGTCCATTTTTTTTTGCTTATATGCCTGAATTCTTTTATGCAGGAAGGCTATTTGCGAAGGCTCCATTTGCTTTGCTGCTTGAATTTTTTTATGCAGGAAGGTAGGTGTGTGTGTGTGTGTGTGTGTGTGTGTGTGTGTGTGTGTGTGTTACGCAGGAAGGTGTGTGTGTGTGTGTGTGTGTGTGTGTGTGTGTGTGTGTGTGTGTGTGTGTGTGTGTGTGTGTGTGTGTGTGTTATGCAGGAAGGTAGAGATGTGTGTTTTATGCAGGGTGTGTGTGTGTGTGTGTGTGTGTGTGTGTGTGTGTGTGTGTGTGTGTGTGTGTGTGTGTGTGTGTGTGTGTGTGTGAGATGACTGGTGGTTAGAAGTACTTGGGCTCAAACCTTATAACTTAGGTACAGGAGCCTGCATTCTTTACCCACACCATCACTTGTGATCCAAGGAGTTTGGTTTGTTCCTCTTAAAATTTGTGGTTTTCTGGCAAATCAGTGAGAATGGAATTCACTAAATAATGATAGCCCTTTAAGTTTCAGTATCCCTATCTTTTTTGGAAACACGTGGTAACACAAAACACTATTTTAGCAACATTCTAAGATTATACAAGCGAAATTTAAAATGTGTCCCTGGTATTGGGCCTTTGCCCCCTCCCCATATAAATTGTGGATTTTTCCAGAGTTCTTCTGCTGTGAAATTGAGAGATTTAGTTGCGTCAAGTGGATGGTGCAGTGATAGTGCTTTCGCCTCACAGCAAGAGGTTTCTGGTTTGATTCTTGGCTGAGGTACCTTCTATGTGGAGTCTGTATGTCCTCCCTGTGTTTGTGTGGGTTTCCTCCCATGTTACAAATACATGCATTTGGAGCATTTCTCCCTGGGCCTCTGCTGAAAATGGGCTTTGTTCCAAGTTGCACTTTCCTGGTAAACAAATGTTAATTAAATAAAGAATTTTGCTGAGAGCTTTAGGGGAAGAGAAATGTAGTGCTGCTTATTCCAAGTCTGTTTGCATTGTTAGTAGCACAACAGGTGGTAGCCTTACTTTTGATGCAAAAGGCTGTGGGTTCTACTCCCACAGTATGCAGATGGATTGCTGATACTGTACTGTGTTGTACTCTAAAGGGAGTGGATGCTGCAATCCTGTGAATGTCCTCCTTTGGAGGAATTACCTAGTAACTATGAACCTGTTATCCGTTTGCCATCCATTCCCTATTGAAATATTACTAGATTATCATTTTTTAATGTAACATAGGCAATTTATTCTTCAAGGGCAACAGCCACTTTATTTGTAGATGAAATAATGAAATATAAAGTTGTTTCCTAGCAGCAACCTCTTCATTAGTTAGAGACCCCTTTAATGTGGAATTATTTAGATGACTTACTTCCACAGAGATTTTGCATATTTACTGATATTGGTAGATTGCAATGACAGAAGTTTGAGTGGCCTTTTATGGTTGAAATTTTCTGAAATGGGTAGATTTGTTATTGGTTCATATGTTTGTTTCATTGCTCACTGGAAGACTGTTCAAAACTACAAATTTAAAACACAATCTAACAACTGTTGCTGTGTTATACAAGGAATATAATTTAATACAACCAGGAAGATGAATGAAAGAAGGCATACATGTATGCATGACCCCAAAAATGTGTTTGAAAACAACCCAAAGGAAAGTATGAAAGGCTCAAAATCATTGGCAAATTTTAAGCTTTACTCTTATTACCAAAGCAATGGATGAAGGTAGAAGAGTTCACACCACATTACCTTGACCTGGCCAGGCCTTTTGACACAATCCCCTACTCATGTGTAGTACAAAAGATGAATAATGTAGGAGCAAACACTTGCATCACCAGCTGCATTGCCAGCTTGGCTCACAGGATGCAGGAGATGAAAATAGGGGAGGAGACCAGTCACCAATGGAGCTCCCACAGGGTTCGGTGCTGAGAATTTTTCTGTTTGGCATATACATCTCAAAAGTAAAATGGAATACCAAAGGGCTTTGGCCAGCTAAGTTTGAGATGACTGCAAGCTTGGAGCAGTTACTGAATCCCCAGTTGACTTTACCATCATGCAGGAAGGTTTGTCCCAAACAATAACTGGTGTCAAAATCATGACAATGCCCTCTGAGAACTGGCTCAATTGTTTGGCATTTGGGAACTTGTGTGTACAGTGACCTAACTTTTGACCAACATGTGCCCAGAGTCATAAGAAAGCCTTTCTATATTGCACAGCTTATAAACAAATTGATTGTGACTAGATCTAGAGATGTTGTTGTCCCCCTTTACAAAGCTCTCATTAGGTCAATCATTTTGTTTAATGCCCACTTTGGCATGTATCTGTCCAGCCCCATGCAACAATTGGAATACCTTCAGAGATGCCTTACTTAAAAGGATACAAGTCCTAAACAATAGGTCTTGCATGGACCACCTCAAAGATTTATTACTATACTCAGTATCCTACAGAGTGCTTAGAGGTGACATGTCTGGCATACAAGGCATTCTCTATCCTAATACAGATGGACCTACTGAACATCAGCAAGTTAAATGGCATCAGAAATACTCGGTCCAGGTATCTAAACTGAATGTTGTGGAGAGATGGATATACATCACAGAGGCTACCACCTATATTTAAATGCAACTTGGATCTAAGGATGGGAAATAGAAAATGTACTCCAGGATTGTCCCTGATGCCACTAATGGATAGAGGAAGTTCCTAAATGCTGCATCCCTTACATGGGTCCCCTCAAATTATCTATGGAATGGTCACAGTTATTCTCACTAGGGCTAATATACAATTATCAGCCATGGGATAGTAAGACCAATCAGAAAATGTTAATTCAAGCACCAAAAGGGAATTGGCTAAGCTTAAAATGTTCTCCAGGTGAACCTATGTTGTGGTAGTAAATAGTTATAAAAAATTGCCCTTTTTAGGTCACTAAGTGCCCCTGTCACCCTCTGCCCCCTCCCCCAGTCTGATCATAAGGTCTTCTTAACATATGTCGGCAGCCTCAAAGGAAGCACCCAAATCTGTTCAGAACTGGTGGTCAAGGACACCACATATACAAATGCTGTAGATATAGCAAACTTGCTGGTTGACAGATTCAGCGAAAACTTCACCTCTCTGCCCCCTCATCAGTAACTCAGGACATCCTTAGTACCTCTCCCCATACCCTTATATCTAGGGAACAGGTCATCACTGCTCTCTCAAAAGTAAAAAATACAGCCTTCATGGGACCCAACAACATACCATGCTGCATCCTACATGAACTCAGGCAGGAACTTGCAGCACCATTAGGCACCCAATTCAACCAAAGCCTAAGTACTGGCTTCATCCCAGCTGAGTGGAGGACAGCCACTGTCATCCCTTTACACAAAGGTGGAGCATCCACCGATCCGGGAAATTATAGACCCATCAGCCTAAATAGCCTGATCTGCAAGGCCATGGAATGGATTATCATGGACCTCATTAATAAGAACATTGGCAACCTCCAAACACTCGATCCCACACAGTTTGGCTTTGTCAAGTGGAGGTCATGTCTGCTAAATATTGTCGACTTCTTTGAGACAGTCACCAAAGCCATGGATGAGGGGAAGATGGTGCACATCACCTACCTTGACCTGGCCAAAACCTTTGACACTATTCCCCACTCGGGCATAATAGCTAAAGTCTCTCAACTAGGCATCAATCCATATGTTACCAGATGGGTAGCAAACTGGCTCACTGATAGAACCCACCTAGCCAAAATACAGGAAGCCACCTCAAGCAGCAGACCTATAAAAAGTGGCATACCCCAGGGTTAGGTCTTAGGGCCTCTGTTATTTGGGATATACTTTTTTGAGGTGCAGGCAAAAAACAGTGGGCTATGGCTGACCATATTTGCAGATAACTGCAGACTGGGTGCTGTCATCAATTTCCCTAGTGATGTTGACATCCTCCAAGAGGGTCTCACTCAGGCATATGACTGGTGCCAGAAACATTGCCTCAAGCTGAATACCAAAAAATAAATCATCATCCCCTTTGGGGAGAGTGATGTCCCCACAAATTATCACATTAATAACAACATCCTAAACATGCAATCAGTCATGAGGAATTTGGGCATCCAGGCTGATAGCAACCTGACTTTTAACTACCATGTTGCTTCCGTTATACAGAAAGCCTTCTACATGGCCCACCTCATAAGTAAGAATATCCCATCCAGGGACAAGGAGGTAATAATATCCTTGTATTCTTCCCCTATAAGGCCCATTATTGATTACAATGCCTCTTTCATCATGTACCTCGCAAAGTACATGCAGCAGCTGGACAGACTACAGAGGTTTCTCGCCAGGAGAATCCAGGACCACAAACATCTACTATACACACATAGGCTAAAAGCCATATCCCTCTACTCAGTTTCATACAGACTCCTCAGAGGTGACCTCTGTCTGGCATACAAGGTGATTATAGACCCCACCTCGATGGGACTGCTGCATATCCAGAGGTCCAGCTCCACTCGAGTAACCCGCACACGTGGCCTCAACCTGGTCTGTGACATCAACAGGACTTGTTGGTGGGACAGATTTGTGTCCCAGAGACTCTCCCATCTCTGGAATAGACTCCCTCTCTACGTCAAGCAGAGTACCTCTTTACCCCTTTTTAAGCGCAAACTGGAAAACTGGATAGAAAGCTGAAAATATACCCCTGGGATTCCACCTGTGTCCCTGTTGGACAGGAGCATTGGGTGCTTACTTGTCTAAACATGGGCTAAACTCCTGGCTATGCTTATAAGGGCCTCAGGGCCAATAGCCTAGTAGCATCCTATGATCCTATGGAAAAAGCTTGCTAAACAGTGAAAACAGCAATAAAATTTGATTTTACAGGCACAGTGTAGCAGGCAACTGCAGTATAACCATGTAGTTTAGTACATAGTAAATAAATGCAGCATAAAAGTAGGCAGAAAGCAATAAGAAGGTGCAGCAAATAGTAGAAATAAGCAAAAAAATAGGCAACTTATGTTTCTTGAAAGCTCAGAAGTCTCTAGTTGTCTGGTATCTCAGCTCAGAGTTGTAGCTGGTCGCCCACCTCAGTTTATCTTGGTGCAAACAAACAGAAACCTACTCAGATGCAGGGCCTAAATACCAGAAGCTAAAACTTGGAAAAAAAAACTCTAACAAAATTCAAAAGGACCAATGAAGATGCTTATTCCAAGCCCTAGACTGCCCTCCCTTTACCAGTCAGGTGCCAGTCAAACACAATTCTCTCACAAAAGTGCAGATAGACCCCACCCAATACAAGATGGCCTGGAAAATGTGCTCAGAACAAACAAACCACTACAAACAGTTCCAGAAGCAGCAGGCCTGGATCTGGACTATGCTACAGCTACTAGCTACCCTAGTTTCAACAGGAAACACTAGAGAGTATTTAACACAGCAGAAAAATAGCAGTGAGACACTGAGAAAATGCTTAAAACAGCAGAAATCAGCCAGGAAGCTCTAAAGCATGATTTAAACAGTTAACAGATCAGTTAATTAAGTACTGCTTTGGTGGGAAACCAGAAAAGGCAGAACAGATAGCTTTAAAACAGTAAAAAGATATCAGAAAATACTTAAACTGGAAACAACAAAAAAGCCTGCTAAACAGTGAAAACAGCAATAAAAGTTGATTTTACAGGGACAGTGTAGCAGGTAATTGCAGTATAACAGTGCAGTTTAGTACACAGTAAATAAATACAGTATAAAAGTATGTGACTGACATGCAGTAAATAGTATAAATAAGCAAAAAAAAAAAAACAGGCAACATGTTTTTTTTTTGTAAACCCAGAAGCCACTAGTTGTCTGGTATCTCAGCTCAGAGTTGTTGCTGGTAGCCCACCTCATTTCAGCTTGGTACAAGCACCTTTGTATTTGTTCATGTACTATCTGTCTCTGTGATTCTGAAATTCTATAAGGTTTTAAGTTAACCTTCTCTTCTTGACTTGTCTCAATATGGTGTTGAATACAGTCTGTTCTGCTTGGCAGTTATGATAATAAATCCTTATTCCCTAACAGAAATTATATTGTTTCTTATTTCTGTGTTTTGGATAGATTATCATCTATCAGAGCTGCAGGGATAAGAGCCAGTTTGCTTTCTTTACCAGATTTATTGATCTCTGCCATCAAAATAACCATTGAAGTTTGTCCTTCATTCCACAGTTCCAAAACATCTATGCTGTATTTCTGTACTGGTCTTCTTTAAACATGCCCAATTCTGTAGCTTAGTTCATTTATTTTCTCACTTCTTTAGAACTGCTCTTGCCATTTAGTGAAAAACTTGTTCTCTGGTAAGGAGATCAAATCCATCACCTGGTGTCTAGCTTTAAATTCCATAAAATCCTTGCATTTCTATTATACACCCCCCCCCCCCCCGACATGTAGGTTGATTTTGTGTACTGTGGAGATCACTACTTTCAGCCTGTCTTGCAAGCTGGCATAGTGTTTTGTGACTCTGTAAGTAGTTTTTTTTTTTTTTTAAGTTTCTCAGGTAATATCTAATAGTTCCTGATGGTGCCTGGCACATAATAATTTAAATAGATTGAACCCCACTGATGCTTGTGACATTTATCTAATGGGAAATAGCAAATAAAGTATTAACTGGGCTCAGGTTTTTTTTTTTCATTCTCTTCAGTAACCTTTCTTAGTAGGCTCTTTAGCATTCAATTAAAACTTTCCACCAGTCCATCCATCTTGGTGTGGTGCACTGAGGATTTTAGCTATTTCAGTTTAAAACACAGGCACAGATGATATATTATTATGGACAAAAAAGAATTCCCTTATCAGTGAGCATGTCTGTTGCTATCCTTTTACAGGAAAAAATAAGACATATAGGATTTTCTTGATGCAACTGGATGGCTCAGGATATTTAGTTGCATAATGTAGAATAATTAAAGTATACTGAAATCCATTCATGGGTTTTACCAGTAGCCTCACGGTGTGCATCGTAACACTTTCAAATGGCATCTCAGTGGTAGACAGTGGAATCTCAGGATTCTTAAAGCCTGGATGAGGGGTGTTTTCTAGTACTCTTGGCATCCAGCTCAGAAGTTCTCAATTTCTTTCATTATTACAGAGCAGTAAAATCTTGTTAGGGCCCATGCTTTAGTTTTGTTAATTCATAAGTATTCCCCCAGCATGTGGGTATGCAGGAATCTCATTGATAGGTTTCTAAAAGTCTTAGGCATAAAAGGTTGGAGTATTACTTAGTCTTTAGTCTAATTCAGTATAATAAGACATTTTGTAATTCAAAGCTTTGCAGCATTTCCATGCTACCATATTTTTGTGAGTGGACTACTTTCTTCTATTGGTTCTTTCTGAACAGTATTCTGACATATAGTTTTAACTGGTATATATTCTTCCTCTTTTTCTATTCTTAACTACATTTTTGAATGTCTGAGGCTTTCTAACAACATGCCTTGATCTTTGTTGTGTTTATATGGACTAATTAATTCCTTCGATAACCACATTGCCACAACAGTCAGGAAATCCTTCTATGTGGCACACCTCATCACTAAGGGATTTTCATCCAGAAAAAAAAAGAGGTCATTGTCCCACTGTACTCATCCCTCATTAGACCCATTATAGAATACAATGCCCAATTTGGTATGTGCCTCTCAAGCCATCTGCAACAACTGGAAAGGCCACAGAAATACCTCACTAAAAAAATCACAGGCCTAAAGCAGATGTCCTATGCTGACCGCCTTAGAAAACTCCAGCAATACTCTGTTGCATATCATCTACTCACAGGCAATCTCTGCTTAACATACAAGGCTATGTCAAACCCAGAGCTGCTGGACACGCTACACTTAAAGAAATCCCAATCCCTCAGAGCCACACGCTCCAGAGATCTAACCTTGTCTTCACAATAAACAAAACATGCTGGAGGGGTAGGTTCCTGACCCAGAGACTCCCCAGACTCTGGAATAGACTGCCCATACATGTCAAGCAGAGTGCCTCTTTGGCCCTCTTCAAAAGGAGCCTTGACAATTGGATGGGAGAAAGGAAATTCTCCCAGGGATCACATCAGTTGCCCTACTAGACAGGGGTCCAGGGAAGTAAATAGTGTGGGAAGAAATAGCCAGGGAATTGTTATGGCTAGGCTTGTATAGGCCCTAGGGCCGATAGCCTAATACCAACCTATGAACCTATGAACCTATAATGATTGTCTTTGGGGTTATGAAGAGGCACATCTGTAGGCTTATTCACCTACTGGCTCCCCTCCCCATACTGATAATATGTCACCTCAAAAAAGTACCTTCTTCCCATTTCTTTCATAGGTAAGAAGTAGTAACATCATGGCAGCTTTTTCTCATGCCACCCTAATTATATTTTCTCTTGCTTTGCTCAAATTCTCATCTTGCCATTGTGCATTTTTAGAATTAACAGGCTTACTTGAAAATCACCTTAGTCTGTATGCTTTCCCAAGTCAGACTGTCATGAGGTAGTAGGAGTGGCCTCCTTCCTTAACAATATTTCCACTGGAATCTCAGAACCTATCTCTCCTCCTAGGAAAAGGCAACCTGTACCAAAAACTCTTTAATGTCAAGGGTTATCTCTGCCTTATTTATTTATTTATGCATGCAACTGTTATTTTTTTTTGCTTAGAGTTCCTCTAGTTTGGCTCAATATGAATATCATTAGGCTCTGTTCAGGATTATTTTCCCTCATAGTACTTATCGCCTCCTCCTTTTTTGTTATCTATGTATTTCTCTCTCTCTCTCTCTCATAAAGGCTGAACACAATATTGTCTTTTGGTTCCCCTCTTCTTTGGAGGTTATAAAGAGGCACACTTGTAAGGCTTATTCATACCTCTCAACCTGGAAACATCAAAAATCTGGACAAAGGCCCATGAAAAATAGGTACAAATCTGTACACTGATTAAAATAAAATTTGCATACATAATTATGTAACCCTCCCTAATTCAGTGGAATTGTGGGATACCAACTTTCAAACGCAAACTGAAGAACAGACAACCAAAATATGGCCCCATCCCAGACCCTGTAGTAAATGGTAACCATTTTTTTGAAATGTGTAGCAATGATGTTCACTGGGAAGGAAGAATATGATAAACCTTAGCATTTTGTTTTTGGTGACCTGCAGTATGTGGGTTTTGTGGTAAAAGTAGGGCATTTAATGATAGGCAATATTCTAATCTTAGCAAAGAATATTATAGTTTGCTAGGACCTCCAAAAGTCATTCTCCATGGCCTTCTGATCAGTGGCGTACCTTGAGTTTGTGCCTGTCTTTGAGTTTTCTGCCCTTCCCCCTCACAAAATCATGGTCAAATGGGGCCCTCTCTTCACAACCTTCCCCCCTGCAGCTGCCAATGTCCCATTACTTGGCTATTTTGTCCCATTTACCATAAACACTGTAATGTGTGTATTGCTTTACTTCTATGATGATTATCTGGTTTTCATTTAAAACTTTTATTTTACATTTTATAGCACAAACACTAATAGACATCTGCTAAACAAAGCAATATGGTCTCACAATGAAAACAAACTTAGCATTAAAACGTCTCTGCCCTTGAAACTCACATTCATTAAAATAGCATTGAAACCCACATTCAAAGAAAATGCATCTGGCCAGTGGCAGATAAAGATTACTTTTGGGCTGTTTTCAAATCATAGGCCCCTTGCACATGAAACATACATGTGTTCTTTGATACACCTTCCTGATTGTATTACATTACATTCCTTGTATAATACAGTGCACACTTGTTGGAGCATGTTTTAAATTTATTGTTTTGAACATTTTTCCAGTAAGCAATGAAACAAAATGCATGAACCAATAATGACAAAACTGCCCAATTCAGAACATTTCCATCATAAAAGTCTACATAAACTTCTAGAATCCACCAGTATCAATAAATATGCACAGTCTCTGCAGAAGCAAAATTAATCTAAATAATTCCACATTAAAGAGATCTGTAAGATCTGTAACTAATAAAGAGGTTGCTGTTAGCAAACAACTTAATATTTCATTATTTCATCTACAAATAAAGTGCATGTTGCCCTTGAGGAATAAATTGCCTATATTGCATTAAAAAATGATAAGCTAGTAATATTACAATAGGGAATTGATGGCAAACTGATAACAGATTCATAGTTAGTAGATATCTCCACCAAAGAAGATATTCTCAGGACTGCAGCATCCACCTGCTTTAAAAGTACAACACAGTAAAGTATCAGCAATCCATCTACATACTGCGGGAGTAGAACACACAGCCTTCTGCATCAAACACAAGTATTTTACCTGTTGTGCTACTAACAACACAACTAAATTTGGCATAAGCAGCACTAAACTTCTCTTCCCCTGAAGAACTATGCATCACAAGGAATCTGGAAAAAGCTAAAATTTATTGGGGAGGGGGAGAACAAAAGCCCAAAACCAGGGACACATTTTAAACAATGCTTGTATAATCTTAGAAAAGTTTCTAGAATAAAATGTTTTCTGTTACCATGTGTTTCCTGAAAGATAGGAAGACTGAAACTTAAATGGCTATCATTATTTACTGAATTCAGTTCTCACTGATTTGCCAGTAAACCACAAATTTTAAGAGGAACACACCATAAGTATGAGCCAAACATTCCAGACATTCTGTAAAACTCTAGACAGTTGAGAACTATGGCTATCTCCTTGAAACACAAGTGGTGGTGGTATGGGTACAGAGTTTAGGCTCTTGCTCCTTGTACTTAAAGTACAGGATTTGAGTTTCACTGCCCAGTTAAGAAGTCCCCCAAACAGCAGCAGTAAAGACTATAAGAAGTTTTTTTTTTCAAATCACTGTGAAAACATTTCTAATGTAACACATGCATTCTGAGAGTTTTACAGACCAGTTTTATGCAATCTGGCCTTATCACAAGAAAGCTAAGAGGGATAGGTATAGTAAACATTTGTATAAACAATTTGTTTTTGGGGTAGTCCTATATAAACATAATATAGTACAGTAAACTAATCAAACATGTGGACCTTTTAATTTCAGGGGACTGAGAAATGGCAAGTAGTGGTACAAATGTGCACATACACATGCACATACAGACAGGCAAACAAAGACACACACACAGAACATAGTCTTCATCTTACAAAAGTTATGATAATCTGATGGAAATGGTCTCTGGCAATAATAATTTATAAAACTATGTAGAAATGCCTTCTTGTATCTTACTGTGCAAAACAACTTGAAATAAATTAAAATCCATTATCGTATCCATTCTTCCAAGAGAAATGTGTGCTTGTGAGCTCTGAGTTTTAACAATATATCCAGAAACATTTATATTCTAATCTCCTCTGCTTCTATCCTTTCCTCTCCTCTCTCCTCCGCTCATTCTCTATCCCACACTTCATGCCCTCTTTCAGTCTGATTCCTATCCCACTCTCTCTTTCCATCTCTTCATTCCTAAAACTAATCTCTTCACTGGTTTATCTCTTCCAGTCTTCATCATCTGTGTGAAGATTGGGTAGAGATGGGTGGAGAAATGTTAAGACTGGTAGAGATGGGTGAAGGCTGCCAGCCTAGTCAAATAGAATTTGATACATAATTCTATTATTTGTAAATACTGTGAATGTTGAACTTAAAACAATGTGGCAACATTGCCATCTGCTGTAAAGAAAACTAAGTCAAGTAATTCTTGTTGGTCCTTTGAAATTAAAATTATTTCATCACTGCCTTTGATGTTTTACAAGTCTGCTCCAGTCCGGCTGGATGGGGGCTTCCTGCCTATTGTTTTAAGGCTAAAGTTAATGACCAGAATTTACATGTGGAATGTCCTTTATTGCTATAAGTGTAAAAGAATGTAAATGCAGTTAATGTGTAGCCTGGGAACTCCAGGAAGGGTGAAAAAGATGATATAATGTTTATCAGAACTGGAGTTTCAATAGAAACAGTGAGAACCAGAGATTGTTAAGTATTTTTGCCTTGATATCCAACTTATCAGCACTCTGCCTGTGTCTTAAGTAAGTTATCTTAGCAGTGTGTTTCCTTGTAGAAATAGCTAGAACTATAAAGATTAGACTAACCCATGGATTCAAGAAGCTCGGCGCAAGGTCGGTTTTAGCCTTATGCCGAGCGCCCTCATTATAGATGGTGCAGCAGCACCATATGAATATGTATGATGGTGTGCTGCTGCACCCTCGACATGCACAGGAAACGTGTGCGAGTGCAGGGGGCATGTACAAGTGCTCTATAGAGGCATAAACATGCCCTGACACTTGCAAAACCTACTATGCCTACTAGTAGAGCCCGCCCCTAATAGTAAGTCAGTAATTCAGTGTCCGTGGATACCGAAATGTATGTTAAGCATACAAGAGTGTCCACAAACAGTGAAATAAAACTGAAGTAGTAAACACACAAGCACGTAGTGGAATGTTGAGGCCTGTCCCTAGAACTTTCACAATTAGATTCCCTGTGTCCCTATGATACATTTGAATTGCTGCAATATCGAAGGTGTAAGCAAAGCACAGCATGTCTGCACGTCGCTGCCATCTGCCGAGCGTAGCTTACACATCATATTCATTCAAATAAAGAAAAACATGCAGAATCAGCATAAATGTCAATAGTGTTGTGTTTAGAGCATTCGCTTAAGAAACAGGAATTCACGGTTCGAGCCCAACAATAGCACATATCATTTTCCATGTGGAATGAATGTTGTTTTGCCGTAAAAATGACATAAGAGTATTGCATGAGATATTTAACTTAAATATCATTCAAGCAAAGTGGCACTGTCATAATGAATAAGGTACTAGTAAGCAGGTGTAAGCACAAATAAGCAGCAGTAAACACCTATAAGTACCAGTAAGCAAGTCTGAGTGCACTTGCGCGGGTCTAAGCAGTGCCCAGCATAGATATATATATATATATATATATATATATATATATATATATATATATATATGAAGAAATAACGACATAACAATAAAGCATACAAAAGGAATGAGAAGGGAATCAACGGCAACCTCAGTATGATATAGCGCTGTCAGCGTATGTCATATTCAGCTGGGCAGGAGTGAGCAAAGCACTGCTACTCACACCACAGGCAGGATATTAGCATATCAACAATGTTACTCCCACTGGTAAGTCCCTGGTGGGACTACCCAAAAATTGATAGACCATTTGGCCATCCGACCATTACACAAGCAAGGGCAGGTATGTTCAAGGACTAAATGGTGGGAGAGCCTGAGAATACATGGGTTGGGACAACAGACGTGTAG
The DNA here is from genome assembly GCF_019279795.1 of Protopterus annectens. Classification (NCBI taxonomy): domain Eukaryota; kingdom Metazoa; phylum Chordata; order Ceratodontiformes; family Protopteridae; genus Protopterus; species Protopterus annectens. The sequence goes on along the minus strand of NC_056725.1, from coordinate 1,788,496,433 downwards.
GGCCCCTAACGCTCGGGAGAGGGCAATATACGGATGTGTATCATGGCTGCGATAACAAGTGGAGAATGGATGGTATGAGTGTATTTTGAACAGGGGTGGGGTGGAGGAACTATGGGTATGAAATTATGGAGCGAGGCATGCCAGGGTTGGATGGGCTGGTTCTAATTGGACCGCCCCATGGAAGTCAGCGAGTTCGTTATAAGTATATTATCAAATCAGGCTGTAGATGTACACTGACCAGTAGGTTGTGCAAGCCTGATAACCCATGGGTTGACACAATGTACGACATGTGTCCCGACACGGGGTGAGTGGGCAGTGTGTAGTGGTGTGTTTATACCCCAGAAGCACCCACAGTAAGGAAGAGTGATGTAGAGGAGTGGCAGGTGGGGGAACTATGGGTATGCAATTATGGGCCTAGGCGTGCAGGTGTTGGCTGGCGCAGTCATATTAGGACTGCCCTGGGGATGTAAATAATATTCCGAAATGGGCATTGCTGGCACCCATACCTCTCAACCCCTAAGAACACATCCACTGGACAGGACATAAACCATTAGGGGAACAAATAGGGACCATACCTCTGAACTATCCCCGATTTCCAGGGACGTCCATGATTTCGACTCAGTTTCTAATTCTGTCCCACTTAATCCCTCCTAAAACAAGTGACATTTGGAGGAAAGGTGGTGAATTACACGTAATGAATAACGACAATAAAAAAGAGTTATAAACATCATTTACCTCAGAAAATGTGTATGAATTCATATGCTCTGAGTGTGTCAATGTGTCAGGCTAATAGCACCAATAATGTAAATGTGTCCCTGATGTTGTTATGCCATGTCCCTGATTAAGTCTGTATTTTTCCCCAATCGTATGAGAGGTCTGATAGGGACAGAAAGCACATATTCCACTGACAACCTTAGAAAGATGATAGAGTATTAGGTATGCAGTAGCATGACCCGGCTGAAGGATGTGGGTTCCAAAACCCAATTACTTGTTTGTATTGAAGAGTGTCAGTTCCCATGTATTAGCCAGATGGGTGCAAATTGTAAGAGGAACACACCAATACTATGAATCAAACTCTGGACAGGCTGCAGATTCCGTACAGTTGAATGGCATGCTGTCGCCTAATAGGCAGCCATTCCCGATACTGTAGGCATGTAATCAGATTTAATAGGCATCACAAGGTAATATCATAGTTCTCACTCCCACCCAGGGGTGTGAGTGTCAGATGCAAACACCAAATGCAGTGCATTTGCAAGTGCAGGAGCAAGCGGGTGTAAGCCTGTTTGGCCGCCAGTATGTGAGTATTACACTGGTAAAGCAATGTAGAGGCTAACTGAGTGTAAGAAACTGTAACCAGAGGTTAGCATTGCTTAGCACCATGCAAATCCATGCACACCCGCTCACAACTGCTTTAATGTGCCTTAATCACACTGTATCCAATGGCCTTGTTCTGCCCAGCAACAAAATAAATGTCCTCTGCAAGGCTCGAAACCTGGACCTTGCACACACAGCTATTGTGGTTTACCACTAAGCCATGGCAGATATACAGACATCGGACCTTATCACAAATATATCATCCAGCGCAGTCATTCAACAGTATAGGAAATGTATTCCATCATGTAGATGTATGTATGAGTGTTTATGTCCAGCATATAGATGCATACATATATAAATAGATATATCAGGAACATCCCATGTGACAACAAAGCATTACAAAGGAATGAAAAGGGAAACACCAGCAATGCCTGTATTATGTAGTGGTGTTGTCCTATGTAATATCAAGACTCCCTCAGACAGACATGTGTCATTCATACACGCAAACATTTGTACATTTGCCATGTACATCAGTCTGTGCATGTTATTTACATTAACACAACAGTTCCTGTCCAATCATTATGTGAGAACAGTACTCTTGCAAGGTGCTGTGTGTGACATCATCATCATGATAAAGGTAAATGGGATAACCATAGAGGGACCAGTAGTGTTGTGTGTACAATGGGGTTGCCCGCATCACGTGTACCTGGAACATTTAGGAGTCATGTGCATACTAGGATCGTGCGCCTGAGAGACAGGGGTGAGGACAACCGGAGTATATTGTGATGCATATTAAAAGGGTTACATGTGTCCAGTGGACACGTGTGTGAAATGGACAACTATGTATAGGGCAAATGTTGTTCTAGGAACCAATTGGCCTTTTGTTTCCGTAGGGTGAGAGTGGGATGTGGGGGAAGGAGAGTAGGTATGCTCATGGAGGATAGGTAGGGTAGGGTGACAGACAAGACAGCATGCAGGGTCAGTATATGACACATGTGGGGGGATACACCTCGGACAAGGAGGGATGTTCAGCATTCACAAGCCCATGAGCCCCCAGATGGAAACAGTGGGACGGAGGTCTCCAGCCATGGGCAGCCACCACTGCACCAAAACAGCTGCAAAGGTGGCAGTGCTGGGGGCTGTCTAGGAGGGGCAGCCTCACCCTGTAAATGTGACATTCTGCCCTTGAGCTGGCATAGCTGGCCTCAAAACCCCTTACTGAGCCCCCTACACACCACGTCTGGGACTGCATGACAGCGGGCATGTTCCTGTCTGGACATGCTCCCAGGGGGGACAAGCCCCATCCTCAGTGGCAGTACCACCAGAAGGTGGTGCAGAGCCAACAGAGGTGGAGGTCCAAGGCTGGGCCGTCAGATGTGCTGCTGCTCAGTGCCATGGCCAGCTGAAGTGGGACAGGAGGTTCTGCCGGGACCTCCAAACCTATACAGACTATAATGTTGCAGTTTAAACACAGATATGGCTTAGTAATAGTCATCAGCATTCAGGATTACTTACAACAGCATGCATAGCTATGACCATCAACCCAACACAACAGATGGTATACATTTGCAGAGGGAGCACAACACATGCATATATACTGCATGACATCTATACAAAGTTTAGAAGACTTGCGACTGCAGCTATGAACAGTGGCCCATTATTGGCATGTCACTGAGAACCCCAGACAGTGTCTGTCATACCACTCTTTCATGTGACATATGTCCAGTCAGGGATGCAATGGCAGTAAAGCATCACTATCACCATGTACTGTCTGCAACCCTCACACTATGCTCCTGCTGTTCACAGATGTGTGTTCAGTGAGTAACACAGGAAACAAATGTTTCCACAGACTGACCAGTCCACAGATGGCCCTACAGATGGGGGTCCCTCAAAAACAGAGGATTGTCTTGTCAGCTTTAAAACATGCAGAATAGCCATTACCACACACAACTTGTTAAACAGGCAGTAGTCTCAATGAAGCATAGCTACACTTACATGCTGTAGTCATGTCTGGCACATCACCCTCTTGTCTTTAGGCTATGTCCCACTGTATATGTTGTTTGACGAACATCCAGATATCATCTGTGATGCCGTTTACCAAACACTAGATCCAGGTACCACTCACAGCGACTGTCATGGGCAAATACCAACATGATGTTCCCAGATATTGTACTGTGTTTTTCATGCGAATGGCTATGGGAACATCATCACAGCTGTTCCACATGCAATCAGCTAGAGGAGGACTGCAATAGGTGCAGAGGCCATCACCTGATCATGACCATCACTTACAATACACAAGCTGCTGCTGAGCAGGTGTACACCTCTACATCCACCAGAGAGTGTGTGGGAGGGACAGACAGAGGCAAAGTACATCAGAGAAGGGCTTGGAGACTAAAACCTAAGCATCGTCTGTCACACACCTACCAGTACAGGGGTTCAAACCCCTGACTGACTAGTCATTACTATTACAAGTGCATGCAGTTACTCCACATGCCACAAAGCTGACATGTTGGTGTGCTGTAAGAACATATATGTGTGTTGGTGAGCGACATCTGCAACAGAGATATAGTAGACATACATTGGGTGTAGCACACATGGCTGTCCACATGAATGGTTGTCATTGTCAACACAACCACACTCTCTAATGTACTCATATTGACACTCTTTGCCAGGCCCACAAATACACTCCCAAGCTACACAGGAGATATCCGGAGGTTCTATGGGCTAGGGCATGTGAACATGTTTGACATCTGTCGGTATGCCAATGGCAGTTTTACTGGGAGTGACTGTGGTTGGGAGCATCATACCCCACATGCAGAGACAAGGTGCCAGTACTGACATGCATGTATGAATTGCTTCATGGGTGTGTAGTGGTTGGCTTTGCAAGATGGCTGTACAAGGCTGGGTGAGGGGTAATCCCTGGCATCACACCACCCGACAATGGTGTGCAGTGTGGTACAGGGATGTAGTGTCTGCAATGCCCCACATAGCTGGGTATTGTATGAACTGTCCTGACATCCTGGTTACCATTGTGTATGGCCATAGCTTTGCAATGCACACCATGCCTGTGTTTGATACATTGCCTGGGATGTGCATGTTCCACAATAATGTACAGTGACATGTACAGGTGTACCTGGTTTGGCTGGCACATGTTGTGTACACAGACTGTTATCCTCCAATATGCCAATACTGGCCTGGTGTGGCGAAACCTGCTTATAGTCAGCAGGTTGACCCTGCACCTGCATTGATAGCATGATACAGGTATTCCCTGGTGTCAGTGGCATTGGTTCATACAGGGCACATGGGTAAGGCATTTTATGGCCTCTGTCGATCACATTTGATGGCACCACATATGTTGCAGGCATCTGGTGGGGAACATAGTGAAGGCACACTGTCCACAATTATGTGCCTATTGTACTGCTGTACAGTGTGCCATGCCCTCTGCAGCCCACTGCAGTCACACCATGCCTACTATCAGTCATCAATGTGCAGGGTACTAGCAACATAGCAGGATATTCTAGGCAAGTGTGTTTGTGTATGACATATGGGTTCGGGACGTATTCCGGGTAATAGTAGGGTTGCATACTTTGTTCACCAGGCCTTTTGCCAGATGTAGGGCTATGGCTTGCCAACACAGTCCCTTGGCTGACTGACATCTGTACTCCTTATGAGGTGGGACATTTTGACATATAAGATGGACACCATATAGGAAAACTACAAAATCCACTCCCCAACATGTCAAGTGGTTAGACACTCACAGCCACCTCCACACAGGCTCTGAGAGTCAAACACACACACACACACCTGCCATGGCCTGGAATGGAACCCCTATCTAACTAGTGTATCACACTATAGCATTATGCAGTTACAGAGATTACTGTGTTACAGCAGTCCCAGAGGTGTATGTCTAGGTGGGTGACATCAGCAAGATTGCCAAAGGTGGTCATGTGAATTGTAAAGAGTGTGCATACTCTAAAAAGCATTGTTCCTGTCTCAGGCAGACAGATACACACACACACACACACACACACACACACACACACACACACACACACACACACACACACACACAGTTGATTTCTCTTGGAACAGAATCCCTACCTAACTAGTTTATCATACTACAGCAATACACAGTTACAGCACGTGCTACGGAGAATATTGGGTTTCAGCAGTCCTAGAGGTGTATTCCTAGGTGGGTGACATCAGCAGGATTGCCAAAGATGGTCATGTGAATTGTAGGGTGTGCAAACTCTAAAAAGCATTGTTCTTGTCTCAGGCAGACAGAGACACACACAATTGGTCTCTCTTGGAATAGAGCCCTTACCTAACTAGTTTATCACACTACAGCAATACACAGTTACAGCACGCGCTACAGTGAATACTAGGTTACAGCAGTCCTAGAGGTGTATTCCTAGGTGGGTGACATCAGCAGGATTGCCATAGGTGGTCATGTGAATTGTAAAGAGTGTGCATACTCTAAAAGCATCGCTTCTTTCACAGGCAGGCAGACACACACACACACACACACACACACACACACACACACACACACACACACACAGTTGACCTGTCTGTGATTAGAACAGCTACCTGACTAGTTTAACACACTACAGCATTACACAGTTACAGCACGCGTCATGGAGATTATTGGGTTACAGTAGTCCCAGAGGGGTATTCGTAGGTAGGTGACATCAGCAGGATTGCCAAAGAAGGGCATTCCAAGTGTATTGTGGGTTGTACATGTCTGTTACCTGCGTGTACCCACTGCTTACTGTCATGAAAACACATGTACACCTGCTTACAATTGTCGTATGCAGTTCTAATTGACAGCATCAACAAGGCTTGCAGGTCTTGAACCCTGGACCATGCACACTGAGGTCACTGGACATACCACTAAGACATCTGGGTTGTACACATGTTGCATGGAGTCTATAATGCACAGCCTACTACAGGTATTGCACAGTATGAAAACAAATGGGACAGTCCCTTTGTGTACATATGTACAGTACCCTTGAATGTAGTATACTCTGTGAAACAACAAAGACAAGTCTACATCTGTACAACTGTCATAACTATATATATATATATATATATATATATATATATATATATATATATATATATGCACCTACAGAATGTGTACACACACACACACACACACACACACATATATATATATATATATATATATATATATATATATATATATATATATATATATATATATATACAGACACAGCCATAGCTATATATATATATATATATATATATATATATATATATATATATATATATATATATATACACACACACACACACACACACACACACACACACACACACACACACACACACACACATGTCTGAATGCCCTTTGTGACACAGAAGGGTTCCAAAGGAACTGACATGTACACAAAACAGAGGCATCTCTTGTGTTATAACATTTAAATCATAAGCAGTTCACAAGAGAAGGGATGGTTGTTGTGTATGTGGAGTTTGGGGTGGGGAATGATGGCTAATGTAATCTACCCCGGGGATTGTGGAGTTAGGGTGGGGGAATGATGGGTATGGACCTACACCCCAGTGACCACTTCTGTGTCACTGCTCGACAGTGGCACAAGAAAATAACATACCCAACTGTAGTTGTGCTTGACTGTGTATTCTTTACCATTCCTAACTATGTAATACTTTGTAGACACCGGTCACCACAGATGGCTACCATGGTTTGCTAAAAGACATTACACATGTGTATGCCTGGCTACAGGGTAGTCACACACACAAACACGCACACACTTGCCAGTATTGTGCATACACGTCTTGCCTGTGTAAAGGTAACTAGTACAGTGGTATGCAGTTGGGGTATGTGCCACAGAACACATACAATTACACTTACTGATTCCATGTCTGAGCTGGGTGACATCACAGGACCAATTACTTGCAGTGGGAGGGGGGAAGAAAGAGGTTTAGCGGTTGACAAGAATAAAGGCCAGTGCAAAAGGAGGTATCTTTTTGGAATGCAGCAAAACCCGCTACCATGACAGGATGCAGACACAAATACACTCAGCCATTTGCTGACACACACACACTCAGGCATTTGCTGAGACACACTAAAACACACTCAGCCATTTACTGACACACACGCAGGAATTTGCTGTCACACATACAGTTGCCAGCGGTGGGATCAGAACTCCTGCCTATCTAAAGATCACTATTACAGTACTACGCAGTTACAAGATGCACCACAGAGATTACACATTCCAAGGTAATCAGACTGCCCTTCTACAATTGAGGACAACAACAGGAAGACTGACAGTCATGAAGAACATTGCTGTAGACCTGTGTGTTTAAAGCAGGTGTCCATTACAACCTGTATGCACAAACAAGACACATTATCTGCAGGTAGGCTTGAGAGGTATAGTAGCACAACAGGAACCTGAACTGGAGTATGGCCATCTGCGGAATGGACAACTACTATCATTATACAGGGTTACAGTGGGAATGCTCATACACTTAGTAACAAAGGGCTTGTTGGATGCACTGACTCAAATTGCACAAGGTGGCAGTGGGCACACTCATACAGTTAGTAGCACAGGGCTGTTTGGGATGCACTGTGATTCTAACCACAGTGTGCATGCTCAAACACTTACATGTATAGAACATGTTGTAATGGACTCCTATTGTAAACCCACAGGTTTACAGCTAGGTACATTTTACCTGTCAGTATATATGCACATCATACTGGTTTACTACCTGATACTTGTATGGGGCCTGTAAATGATATATCTGGGTCTGTGCTGTGTGATACACATGCATACATGTACATGAAGTACTGACATATATATGCTATGTATACACATTCATGCATGTGTGGACGTGACAGACAATAGGTTACCTGGGTCGCACAGGTGGATGCTACCTACAGCATGTGTCACACACCTTGCTGCCCTGAAAGGCATACATTGATAGCAGGTTGTGGACAGTGGCATTATATGTGGAACAGTGGCATGTGCAAGCATAATGTGTGAACCACCTTGTGTAATGGTACTGAGTTGCAGGTGTCAAGGTGACCTCTCCTGGCTGTGTTAGTAGTTGTCATTATTAGCAGGACTGCTACCCCAAGTATATCTCACATTGGTCATATACACAAGTTCTTCCACTGTCCGTCACCTTACATGAAGCATTTGCTACCAAGCACATTAATGCCACATGCAGTGATGTCATGGTACGGGTGACAAATGCTAGACCAAAACAATAAGCCAATGTCCTGCTGTTATTATGTGGTTGTCCAGTGTCTGTCATTCTGGGCTGTCATGACCGAACAACGAGCCTTCAACACAGAGCACATGCATCCATGTTACACGTGTGTGTGGATAATATCTAGGTCACATTTACCTGCATTCCAAGGCAAATGTCCTACACACAGAAGTAACACCCTGACACCTACATGACAATTGCATTGGATGCTTATGCTAACCCGTGCTAGATGTGTGGCTTTAGTAATCCATTTGCACAATGTAGAACCTACAATGGGAAATACTGACATCTGTGCAGTGAGGAACACCTGGCTAAAGGCTCTGTAGTGCACAATTGCACTACCACCATATAACTCAGATCCAAACATGTGGGCCATAACAGTGGTATGAACCATTTCAGGTGGTAGTGTACACATATTCATAAAGGCTACTCACATGTAAAGACCACTACTCTACTATTCCGACATAATGCATCACAGATTAGTCAGGTACAGGTGACAGTGGCAAATGCTGCATTCTAGGTTGTATCCTCATATACATCCACCACCTTGTTCCCAGACTACCAGCACACATCCATATGTGGTATGACATAGTATGGTAGACCACCAGATAACCCTCAATTGGTGGACTGTACCTAGGCCTACATCAACTGTGCAAAGTACCCATGTACAGACACAGCTGCATAATGTGTTATGCAATGCAATAATACCACTGTTTGTAACCAGCTCGGTTGTATACATACCAGGGTCCCTCAGATGTTGTCAGCATTAACACGGTTGACTGTTGCTGTACACCAGTAAACAACAACCTCATGGTTGGATATGACCTAACCGTACCTGACCTCGATTATGTACATCCCACACTCATACAACATTAATTACATTACCATATCTTTTGTTTACCTTTCTACATACAGGTGGCTACAGTCATTACACACATGCACATAGCAGATAGCATGCTAACAGTACATAAGGTTCAATATCTACGTTGACAGAGGTAATATCCCCTCTTTACTGGTCACCCATGATACCTATCATATCATACAACACCCCATGTGGCATATATGTCTTTAGACATGTCCACCTAATGCAATGCCTACAAACATACCCAAATAACAGGACCATAGGACCTATACAAAGCCTGTATTGACAGACACAGGGAAATCCAGTTCTGCTCTGTATGTTCCTAAGTAGTCACAGGTGATATGTTCATGACATGTACAGCCATGTGTGGACACAGCTCCTACATATACCCAATGTCAACAATTGCAAGCCATGCATGCTGTGTGCTATCTGGACATTAGCCTTAGTACCACAATAGCCAGTACATGCTGGGGTGAGATGTTTACAAGCCACAGACCTTGCACATCCTTGAATAAGTGTACTGCCTAGCGCTAAGAGAGCACATTGCTGGCTCTCTTCCAGTACACATGAGGTGTGTGTGGCAAATATGACATACTCACTGTTGACCATTACAGTGCCCTGGCTTCACCAGGGCACTGTCAAGTAACAGTTTGTAGGAGCATGACATGGAATAATGCTGTGTGTGTCATGCTGATATGTGCTGTTGTAATATATACACACTTGGCTACTCGGTGAAAGTGGTGGTGTCCTACCAGTACATGAATATAACATCCATTATGCTGTAATACTCGGCTATGTTTCACACATAGCATGGAGAATGTGTGGAATGTATCCTCTTGACCTGCTAGTACATGTACTGATGTAGACCGCATATGTGTACATGTATTGCTGTTTATGTAGATTCCATGTGTGTGCAGTGTCTAATGTCTGAAGGTGACTATTGTGTTAGTACATCATGCTGTTGCAATACAGCCTCAACATTGCCAACTGTAAATGGTGATATGCTCTAAGTACAGTAAGCCGGACATGAGGTATGGATAGATGTTTGGACATGACTACTAAGTGGTGGGGCGTCTTTGCAGATGAATGATTACTGAGGACAGCTCACTGGTGTGTTACAACCAGTCCTACAATAACCTGTGTACCTGCTAAGGTCAGGTTTTGTTACCTGAAGTGGAAAACAGACAATGTAGAATGCTGTAAGAGTGACACTGAAGGCAAACCTCATGACACCTGTAACAGTAATACCTCCCCTGTGTATATATTGTACATATATCAGCACAGTAGTCAAAGGAAAGAGTCAGTAAGCATTGTACTGGATGCAATAGTGCTGTACTTCTCTAGTACCTATCATGAGATAGGCAAGTGTTTGATTCACAGTACTGGCACATGTGGGTGTGTGTCCATATATGTCACATATGGTTGGGAATACATCCCACATGTTATCACTCTCCTGAACACTGTTGTTGACACCAGTACAGAGTGAAGTGTAGAAAGAAAGGCACAGGCAGGTGGTTAAACCTCACACATGTAAAGTGTCTGTATGTGTGTGACATAGGTGTATATCTTTGTGAATGCCAGTGTGTGTGTGTGTGTGTGTGTGTGTGTGTGTGTGTGTGTGTGTGTGTGTGTGTGTGTGTGTGTGTGTGTGTGTGTGTGTATGGCTGTCCGGTTCCTGGAATGAGGCCGTATTTTACCATAGTGAAATGTTAATGCCCCCTCCCCCCATCCACTAAAAGCAATCTAGCATCCCTGTTGATATCATCAATCGTAGACAGGCATACTAACCGCCTGTTAACATGTACTCCCTGGGGTGTGACCTGTTGTTACATAGCCTACTGATGGACCCCCCCCTCCCCACATACACTCACTGCACTGTAGTAACCCTGTCGATGTCCTTGATCTTAGGCCATTCCAACTACCTCTACATGTGTAATCTCTGTGGCGCACCTTGTAATTGCATAGTACTATAATGCTGATATGCACATAGGCAGGGATTCTCATCCGAACACTGCCAACTGTGTGTGTGTGTCAGAGTGTGTGTTACTGTGTCTGTGAATCCCTGAGTGTGTGGGTGTGTCTGTGTTTGCATGCTGTCATGGCAGTGGGTATTACTGCTTCCCAATGAGACGCCACTATTTCCACTGGCCTTTACCCTTGTCATCCGGCATACCACTCTTTTACCCACTCCATGCTCCAGGTAACTATACCTGTGATGGCACCCACTATGGATGTGACGGCTCTGAACACAGTAGCTTACTACACAGCTATCATGCTCTTGGATCATTAGAACGGTAAACATAATTGAAACATGGGAGAATATAACTGTGATGTGGAAGCTACAAAGTGCATGCAGGTATTGTCATACTGACCTCTGGGTAGTCAACATGTACATATGGGACTCCTGCAAACACCAACATCCCCCAGCACATGCAACTACACCTGAAAGAAGAAGGCAGAACATCAAGATCAACATGCTGTTAGTGTTGTTACACATGATACATACTGTCAAACTTACAAAATGCATTCTAAAACTGCAATGCATCGTACATCTGCTGCCTGTCAACACTACTCAACAATATTAATCTAGAATTGTCTACCTAGTATGTTCACCCTGTGCATCAGACCATATGAACATGTCCCTGCACCGATGGTGTGGATGACAGGGATGCGGCACAGGCATCATCATATGCACAGGGTGATAATGTTTGCCAGAGGCCTAGGCTGTGCCATTGGATGACATCATGCATGTGTGTTAGGGCCTGTGATATCATTGGGCGTGTGTGGATGTTATGTGTGTGTGTTGAGGTGCCCTACATTTGTTTCCAGTGTGTGTGTATGCATGCAAACAGGTCTGGTATGTGGCTGCCCTACACAGGGGTAATATTGACAGCTGCAGACTGCACAAGGCAGGTTTCACAGTTCAGGGTGTCCGGCCACGTAACCTGCACCTGACAGGGGTTGCACAGGTACTACCAGGCAGAGGTCCAGATTGGGTAGCATCTGATGACACTAATCCAATGGAATCTTGTCCCTGTTGGGACCATCCAGGACCATGTGCATGTGGCCTGCTGTATCCTGGTGAGGACTGCACAGCACCAGCTGCATTGCTGCTGCTACCGCCACTATGGGAGCGGGCATGTGCAGTAGCAAGTTCACGTAGACCTTCAACAGGTGATGTAGCTGACCTATGTCCACGTGCCCAATGCCTCACTCCCACCAGATGTTCCAGCACAGACACTCCACGCTCAAAGATTGACATGCCACGGTCAAGGACTCCTACCATGTCACCCAATTGTCTATCCAAAACATCTGCAAGATGATGATGAGCATTTGCGAGCGCCTAGATGTTGTCAGTTAATGAATGGACAGCAGCCCTCTGAAGCCACAGACCTTTTCTTTTGTGCCATTCAGCACATGCCTGTGCCTCCATTATAGCCCGAAACATGCGTCGGGTGAATCCAGCTGATGTGCTTGGTCTCGCAGTGGCATGTTGGCCAGTGGTCCTCCTACGAGCAGCGCTAGGCACATGCCTGTGTGGGACATCACTAGTCTGTTGACTGGGATCATGGTGTGCAGGCACACCTTCCATAGTCACCACACTTCCCTGTAACATGCTACCACCCACCAACTGTCCTTCTTCTGTGTCTGGTGGTGATGGGGTATGTGTAGGCAGAGGAATTGTGTGCGAGGATGAGGGGGAGACAGGTGGAATGACAACCAATGGCACAGATTCAGCCCCTGACAACCCTGCCTGTGCCTCAATCATACTATCATCATCACTGCTGGAGTCTGTGGGGACACTAACATCAGGTGGACCGCAGGAGGGCAACACACCTACATCAACACCTGTGAGGGGAAGACAAGAACTGTACGTTACAAGTTATGCCTGACACACACAGACAGACAGACAGAGACACACACAGACAGACACAGACACACACAGACAGACACAGACACATGCACACAGAGAGAGACACACACAGACAGACAGACAGAGACACACACAGACAGATACACACACACAGAAACACAGAGACGGAGAGACAGAGGCACATACATACAGAGACAGAGATACACAGGCAGACAGAGACACACACACAGACAGACACAGACACACACAGACACACACACTGACACACACAGACACACACAGACACACACAGACACGCATGCTACATGCAGGTGATATGGCAGATGGCATTCAGCTTAGAAAATGAAAGTTTCAACTTAGGCAATTATAGTGGTAGTTATCATACATCCCTGGGTTGCACACAACAGCATGCACGTGTTATAGCAGATGGCATGCACCTTACATAATTATAGTGGTGGTTAGTAAACATACCTGTATTGCACCATTTGTGTTAGTAGCCTATGCCCCATACCTGCAACACAATGCATGCACTTTGCACCATTGCACAGCACTGCCATGGTGTGTGCAACATGCACCACATGTTAACAGATCATCGCTGACCTTTGTACATCTGCCACTGAAGCTTTGTGTTGGCCACCACCCCTATGTGTGAGGATATGAGCTGTAGGGTATGTTGACTGCATACTATGTTTGCCTGAGCCCTAACTTGCATATCTCCCCCAAAGCAGTGCATGTCTGTTCAACATTATTCCGCCTACCCCTGAGCTGAGTGTAGACATTGTGCATGTGGCTGTACACACATGTTTGACATGGCTGTCCCTACTTTGCAATGGTGCCTCAGACCAGCACAGGTTTACAGTATACCGGCCTGCTGTGTGGCATATGACACTGCCAGCCACATGTAGTATGACATGTCTTCTGCTGACGTGATGAATGACATGCATACATGTGTAACACAATGGTGTACTTTCCAATCTACAGTACAGTAATGATGTCCCAATGCAGGGACGTGTTATACTAACATGGGCCCTCAGCTGATGCAATGTTGTCTGTCCACCCTACAAATATGCAGGGACATACTGCACATTGAGCTGATGTGCATAGCCATTACAGGGCATCATGTGGCTTCACAATTGCTATACAGTGTTAGCTACTGACACAGTTCATAGCCATGACTATGTTCACATACAATACATATCTAATGTGGAATGTGACCCACGTCACTGAGGTATATACACAATAAACTCTAATGTGGAATGTGTGACGCAGGTCACAGAAGGGTATACGGATGACACCACTGCACATCTTCAACCATATTACTGATACCTGGTAACTATGCCCACACATGGCTAACTTACAACTACTCTATGTCCCACATGCCATATGTGTACCTCACACACATGAGGAGCAGGCATGACAGTGATGTCTGACATCAGCAAGGCAAATGTACTGTATCTGTAGCTTGATGTGGATGTATGTGACTACTTTCCTGATTTAAGTATATTTTTGCTGTTTTACCTGAGCGACCTTCTTTTCTTGCTTTAAACAAAGTTTTAACTGCTATATTACCTGAATTTTGCGTTTTACATTACCTGCACTTAAGATACAGTTTGTTTAAGTTTGTTTGTTTAATTTACCTGTCGAGGCTGCCCACTAAAGTGCGCTAGCCTGTGCATTTAATATACTGTTGTTTCCTTGCGTTTTTCTGTAGTTTTCTCACAAAAAAAACAAAAAAACAAAAAGAAATCTTTGTTTTCCCGCCTTTCCTTGACTAGAGTAGTCCATTATACAGGCTTTGCTGTATTCTGGACTTTGGGATAGTTCCTGTGTTTCCCATTGCCTTACTTGGATAGAAGGAAGTTTCTTTGCTCACCAGTGGGAGTGGGGAGCCTTGAGCAGCCTATCTGTCCTTGAAGGAGTAACCTCAGCACAATATCTGGTAGTAATTGGTCGATTTGGACAATTTCTAGCTCCTTTGAAGTTCCCTGTTTTAAAATCCACTTCTGAGAATTTTTTTCTGACTATACTACTCAGCAACAGCTCCTCGTGGTCCTGCAGAGTGGTGCTAGCAGCAAAGAACTGAAAAAAGTGACTACTTTCCTGATTTAAGTATATTTTTGCTGTTTTACCTGAGCAACCTTCTTTTCTTGCTTTAAACAAAGTTTTAACTGCTATATTACCTAAATTTGGAATTTTACATTACCTGCAATTAAGATACAGTTTGTTTAAGTTTGTTTGTTTAATTTAACTGTCGAGGCTGCCCACTAAAGTGCGCTAGCCTGTGCATTTAATATACTGTTGTTTCCTTGTGTTTTTCTGCAGTTTTCTCATAAAAAAACAAAAAAAATCTTTGTTTTCCCGCTTTTCCTTGACTAGAGTAGTCCATTATACAGGCTTTGCTGTATTCTGGACTTTGGGATAGTTCCTGTGTTTCCCATTGCCTTACTTGGATAGAAGGAAGTTTATTTGTTCACCAGTGGGAGTGGGGAGCCTTGAGCAGCCTATCTGTCCTTGAAGGAGTGACCTCAGCACAAGATCTGGTAGTAATTGGTCGATTTGGACCATTTCTAGCTCCTTTGAAGTTCCCTGTTTTAAAATCCGCTTCTGAGCATTTTTTTCTGACTATACTACTCAGCAACAGCTCCTCGTGGTCTTGCAGAATGGTGCTAGCAGCAGAGAACTGAAAAAAGCGACTACTTTCCTGATTTAAGTATATTTTTGCTGTTTTACCTGAGCGACCTTCTTTTCTTGCTTTAAACCAGGTTTTAACTGCTATATTACCTAAATTTGGAATTTTACATTACCTGCAATTAAGATACAGTTTGTTTAAGTTTGTTTGTTTAATTTAACTGTCGAGGCTGCCCACTAAAGTGCGCTAGCCTGTGTATTTAATATACTGTTGTTTCCTTGTGTTTTTCTGTAGTTTTCTCACAAAAAAACAAAAAAAACAAAAAATATCTTTGTTTTCCCGCCTTTCCTTGACTAGAGTAGTTCATTATACAGGCTTTGCTGTATTCTGGACTTTGGGATAGTTCCTGTGTTTCCCATTGCCTTACTTGGATAGAAGGAAGTTTCTTTGCTCACCAGTGGGAGTGGGGAGCCTTGAGCAGCCTATCTGTCCTTGAAGGAGTGACCTCAGCATAAGATCTGGTAGTAATTGGTCGATTTGGACCATTTCTAGCTCCTTTGAAGTTCCCTGTTTTAAAATCCGCTTCTGAGCATTTTTTTTTACTATACTACTCAGCAACAGCTCCTTGTGGTCCTGCAGAGTGGTGCTAGCAGCAGAGAACTGAAAAAAGCGACTACTTTCCTGATTTAAGTATATTTTTGCTGTTTTAACTGAGCAACCTTCTTTTCTTGCTTTAAACAAAGTTTTAACTGCTATATTACCTGCATTTTGCATTTTACATTACCTGCACTTAAGATACAGTTTGTTTAAGTTTGTTTGTTTAATTTAACTGTCGAGGCTGCCCACTAAAGTGTGCTAGCCTGTGCATTTAATATACTGTTGTTTCCTTGCATTTTTCTGTAGTTTTCTCACAAAAAACAAAAAAAAAACAAAAAAAATCTTTGTTTTCCCTCCTTTCCTTGACTAGAATAGTCCATTATACAGGCTTTGCTGTTTTCTGGACTTTGGGATAGTTCCTGTGTTGCCCATTGCCTTACTTGGATAGAAGAAAATTTCTTTGCTCACCAGTGGGAGTGGGGAGCCTTGAGCAGCCTATCTATCCTTGAAGGAGTGACCTCAGCACAAGATCTGGTAGTAAATGGTCAATTTGGACCATTTCTAGCTCCTTTGAAGTTCCCTGTTTTAAAATCCGCTTCTGAGCGTTTTTTTCTGACTATACTACTCAGCAACAGCTCCTCGTGGTCTTGCAGAATGGTGCTAGCAGCAGAGAACAGAAAAAAGCGACTACTTTCCTGATTTAAGTATATTTTTACTGTTTTACCTGAGCGACCTTCTTTTCTTGCTTTAAACAAAGTTTTAACTGCTATATTACCTGAATTTTGTGTTTTACATTACCTGCACTTAAGATACAGTTTGTTTAAGTTTGTTTGTTTAATTTAACTGTCGAGGCTGCCCACTAAAGTGTGCTAGCCTGTGCATTTAATATACTGTTGTTTCCTTGTGTTTTTCTGCAGTTTTCTCACAAAAAAACAAAAAAATCTTTGTTTTCCCACTTTTCCTTGACTAGAGTAGTCCATTATACAGGCTTTGCTGTATTCTGGACTTTGGGATAGTTCCTGTGTTTCCCATTGCCTTACTTGGATAGCAGGAAGTTTCTTTGCTCACCAGTGGGAGTGGGGAGCCTTGAGCAGTCTATCTGTCCTTGAAGGAGTGACCTCAGCACAAGATCTGGTAGTAATTGGTCGATTTGGACCATTTCTAGCTCCTTTGAAGTTCCCTGTTTTAAAATCCGCTTCTGAGCGTTTTTTTCTGACTATACTACTCAGCAACAGCTCCTCGTGGTCTTGCAGAATGGTGCTAGCAGCAGAGAACTGAAAAAAATGACTACTTTCCTGATTTAAGTATATTTTTGCTGTTTTACCTGAGCGACCTTCTTTTCTTGCTTTAAACAAGGTTTTAACTGCTATATTACCTGAATTTTGCATTTTACATTACCTGCACTTAAGATACAGTTTGTTTAAGTTTGTTTGTTTAATTTAACTGTCGAGGCTGCCCACTAAAGTGTGCTAGCCTGTGCATTTAATATACTGTTGTTTCCTTGCATTTTTCTGTAGTTTTCTCACAAAAAAAAACAAAAAACAAAAAAAATCTTTGTTTTCCCGCCTTTCCTTGACTAGAGTAGTCCATTATACATGCTTTGCTGTATTCTGGACTTTGGGATAGTTCCTGTGTTGCCCATTGTCTTACTTGGATAGAAGGAAGTTTCTTTGCTCACCAGTGGGAGTAGGGAGCCTTGAGCAGCCTATCTGTCCTTAAAGGAGTGACCTCAGCACAAGATCTGGTAGTAATTGGTCGATTTGGACCATTTCTAGCTCCTTTGAAGTTCCCTGTTTAAAAATCTGCTTTTGCGCGGCTTTGATCGATTGTGCGCATAGCGCAGTGGTGGCTAAACAAGTTTAAACTATTTCTGGCTCCGCCAAGTCTGCTCTTCAGTTTTTCCCTTAAAACAGCTCTACTTTCAATACAATCAGTCTATTCTCTATTTAATAAGCCCAGCACTTGCTCCTAAAGTTATTTTACAAAAGTAAAGCACTCTTAAACTAAAGAAAGCACTACATCCACCTACAATCCTCGTGAGTACCCATTTCCTTTTAGGTCCTTTCTAACTCAGTTACACAGCAATCCCTTGCACTATTCTAGCATGTCGAGTGATAAATTACTGGCGACCTCTCCAGTTCAGCTGCTTGATCTGGGAATCTTGAGGCAATGTTACAACTGCCTCATGTACACAGACAACCCTCTCCTCCTCCCAACAAATACAAATACATGCGACAGATGCAACTATATAGCCAAACTGGAGGCTGAGCTCTCTCGACTCAGGACTGGCAAGACCAGTGAGGAGGAGAAGGTAACCACACACACCACAAACCCAGTCTCACACAGACCTACCGCAACTACAAAACAAACACATAAACACACAAAGACATATTCAGAGGCACTAATTAAAAATCTACCAAAACAACAGAGGCTTCCAAAGCAGACATTCAAGAAACAACCACCTCAAAACACAGCACATGCAACACATATTTCACAAAGTCAGTGTGCCAAACAGCCACAGCCCTTAAGGCCAAACACCATGCCGGATACACTTGTAATAGGTGACTCTATAGTCAGACACATTGACGTCCTGCTCACCAGACTGAACAAGGAAAAGGTAACAGTGAGCTGCCTGTCGGGCGCTAGAATCTGCCACATAACACAAGCACTCAGGTCACTCCAAAGCAAGTACAAATATGACTCAGTCATTGTCCATGCCGGCGTGAATGACCTGAGACGTACCTCCCTAGACTACATGAAAAGAGACATAGAGGAGCTCTCCAATTATGTAGCCCAGGCCGGTATGACCCTGACCCTGAGCAGCATCTTACCCTCACCAAGAATGATGCCACAGTACAAAGACAAGATGATCAGCTTTAATAATTGGCTTAATTACTGGTGTCATTCTAAGGGGATCCAATGTCTGTCTGCCTGGGAGGACATGCTTGACAAGCCATGCTGCTTTGCAAGGGACGGCTTGCACCTGCCACCCCTAGGCTTCCGGATATTGGTAAAGGCTCTTGCCAGCCCCATAGTGCCTTTTTAGACAAGGCTCAAAAGACAAACCCACCTCCCTGGAAAACAAAAGTGGAAAAAAACTAAGGGTAATGCTGCTCAACGCCAGAAGTCTAAACCTCAAGATGCAGGCTCTCGAAGCTCTCCTCAGTATGGAGAGTATCGATGTCTGTGCAGTGACAGAAACCTGGTTCAAGGCTCCTGAGAGCACCCCAGCACTACCAGGTTATACCTCATATCATGCTTTTCGGCCCCAAAACTTGGACCGAACCACAAAGGGAGGGGGAGTTTCCATATTCATCAAAGACACCCACACCTCCAGGTTAGTGGCAACGTACGAAGCATCGGAGACCATCCACGTGCAACTAACAGTAGGCAAAACTGCCATACAATTTGTAGCATGTTACAGATCACCCTCCCAAACTCAGGAACCCCACTCAGCCTTTCTGAAGACACTGGAGAATATGAATGTCTCACCAAATACCATCATATTGGGAGACTTCAACTACCCAAACATAGACTGGGAGCATTACTTAAGCCCCAACACCGTAGCCCAAAGGTTCCTAGAATTTATAAACTCAAATGCAATGGAACAACTAGTCACCACTCCCACAAGAGGAGATAATATACTAGACCTGATCATCACAAACATGGGGACACAATGTTCAACACCAGAAGTATACCCCTCACTAGTGAGATCAGACCACAAACTAATCTCACTGGAAATCCACATCCCACCCCCACCCCCAGCGCAAAACATTACAGTGAGAAACTTCTCAAAAGCTGACTTTACACTTCTTAAGACTGAAGTGGTATCCTTCAAGCCCTCTGGGCCAGTGGAAACCACACCCCACACTGCTGAATCCTTTATAAATGCTTTCTACGAACACCTCCAAGAATGCATGGATCATCTCAGATTTCCAGGTGAGAGCCGCCCTCTCCAAAGCTAAAAACACAGCATCAATGGGACCAGACAGTGTCCTGGGTTGTGTGCTACATGAACTCCAAGAGGAACTAAACTCGCACATAAGGATGCTGTTTAACCTTAGAATGGCGTACAGCAACAGTGGTTCCACTCCACAAAGGAGGTGCTTCTATGGACCCTGGAAACTACTGCCCCATAAGCTTGACGAGCCTAGTCTGCAAAGCTATGGAGAGGATCATTATGGAACTCATAAACAAAGACATTGGGGACCTAGAGACACTTGATCCTACCCAATTCGACTTTGTTAAGGGTAGATCCTGCCTTTTGAACCTGGTCGACGTTTTTGAAACAGTCACTAAAGCCATCGATGAGGGTAAGGCAGTTCACACAGCCTACCTTGACCTTGCAAAGGCCTTCGACACAATGCCCCACTCGGGCATCATAGACAAGCTCACTAGCTTAAATGTAAACCCATATGTCACAAGATGGGTTGCAAACTGGCTAAAGGACAGAACCCACAAGGTCAGAATTGCTGGAGCCATGTCAGATTCTAAGCCAATCACAAGTGGTGTCCCACAGGGCTCGGTCTTGGGACCCCTCTTGTTTGGCATTTATTTTTCAGAGGTAAAAGCAAACATTGGAGGTTTGTGGCTGACAAAGTTTGCAGATGACTGCAAACTGGGTGCCATAATTGATACTCCAGCGGATACATACATCCTCCAGAAGGGCCTCACAGAAATGGATGACTGGTGCCAGAGTCATGGCCTTAAACTGAATGCCACAACATGTATAGTCATACCCTTTGGGAAAAATAAAGTACCCACAAATTACCACATAGGTAATCCATTAAGTACGGAAGAAATAATCAGGATCTTAGGGACCCAAGTTGACAGTGACCTCTCATTTGACACCCACATTGCCAAAGTGGTTAGGAAGACCTTCTACCTTGCCCACCTTATCATGAAAGGATTCACATCTAGATCAAGAGATGTCATTGTGCCCCTATACTCTTCCCTTATCAGGCCCATGATTGAGTACAATGCCCCATTTGGTATGTACCTTACCCGGCACCTGCAGCAGCTGGAAAGACCTCAAAAGTACCTCACCAAGAGGATCAAGGGTCTCAAACATATGTCATATGCTGCTAGACTGAAGAAACTCCAGCTCTATTCAGTAGCATACCGCCTACTCAGAGGAGATCTATGCCTGACGTACAAGGCCATGTCCAATCCAGAATTGATGGACATGCTCCACCTCAAAAAATCCAAATCCATCAGAGCCACGAGAGCAAGAAATTTGAACCTCAACACAGATATGAATAGGACATGCTGGAGGGACAGATTCATAACTCAGAGGCTTCCCACACTCTGGAACAGAATCCCAGTCCGTGTTAGGCAGAGCCCCTCACTGACTCTCTTCAAGAGAAATATTGACGAGTGGATGGGAGATCGTAGGTTTACCCCAGGGGTCATCTCTGTGTCACTACTGGACAGAGGCATAGTAAACTAAACCTTATATATGGGCACAGTTGTATCAGTCCGAGGGGTGGCGGAAGCCACATACACTCTGGCTAGGCTTATAAATGCCGTAGGGCAGGTAGCCTAGTACTAACCTATGAACCTATGAACCTATGTATGTATTCGGATACTGTATAGGTGAATGCTTCCATATCGTGACACACTCCAGATGTTCAAGACATGTTATGTGGTGGTTTCATGTTATGCCTACACAAGCTGTGCACAGGCCTGTATGATGTTTAATGTTTCAAATCTGCAATGTCACCATTACACAAAGGCCATACTTGTATTGTGTCGAGCCAATGTACAACAGGGTGTACACACATGTAAATCACTTCTACTGTGTGTGTTGCTTTATGTCTCTGGCCATCCTCCATGGCCATGTGTACACATGTTCAGTCCAATGGTTGTGATGGCTATCTTATTTCACATGCCAGTGTTATCCCATATGACATACACCAATAGATGTCATATGCCCCACTGAGGACAGGGTTATGCAGACAAAGGATGGTATGTATGGGATGTGAGACATGTTTTGCAGGATAGCTGAGCAGTGTTGCAGTCAGCCCACTACATGTCATGGACATGTCTGACAGCACATGACATTGTGTAACATTCATAGCAAGGGTATACTCCACAAGGGTGTATCCTGTGGGCCGGGCATACTCCAGCTCCAACACATATAGTGTGTGTGCATACATATGCTCTCTGTACAGTACTGTTCATATTCCCAACATGTGTAATGCTGATATGTAGTACCTATCCCTACAGTGGAACACACCTCCACCATTGTATTCACTGTTGTCCACACATCTGGCAATGATAGTTTGGAAGGGTTAGTGTAGGTGTTTCATATAGTCTTCAATTGTTTCACATAGGAAAACAGTGTGATGCATTTCAGGTCTGACCAGTGTCCATTAACAGGACCACCATACATTGTGTGTACGTGTGTTATGGCAGATAGCATGCAATTAATATGTTCCATGCATTATCAAGCCTGGTAAATATTAACAATCTCACCTGACACAGGCTACTGTCACTGCAAAATGCCAGAGGTACCTAAACAGGAGTGTCAAGGCAGTTAAGATCATTATCCACACCTGTGTGATAGCTACAGGGTGCAATGTCCATGTTAGCACATAAGCCAGTACAATACACTCTACTATGGAGTATGCACATCTGTGCATACATAGAGTAGCAGACTATAGTATGTGGTATGTGTGCATACATGTCTTGCATATGATGTTACATTACATATTGTACAGTAACACATGTAACTATGTGATATATAGTTGTGTTTTATGTGCAGTAGTGACTTACCAGGTAACTCCAGGCTCGGTGGTTGAGAGACACACCCACCTCCACAATACCAGCTAAAGCTTGTGGCTGGAGGTCTGCAGGTGTCCCATGGTTGACCAGTCGCTCCTCGGTACATGTGAGTGGGGGCTGGGTGAGTGGCCCACCCCACCTGTTGCACCTTGTTTCCTGGTGATTGCATTAGCACGCTGTTTCATCTGTCTTATCAGGTCAGTGCCATGTTGGCACACCTGCTGATAGGTGCAATTGTGACCGCCAACATTGTTTACCCTCCTGCAGAGTTCCTTCTACAGGGCATCCCACTGCTGTGAATCCTGTGGCATGGCTGAAGAGCATTGTGTAGTTGTCGAGGAGGTTTGAGATGAGGACCTCATCCTCCAAGCGGCTATATGGCGGCAGTCTGCTATGTGGCATACCTGGAAACATAACAATGGAGACAAGTCACAGTAACTCACAGAGAAATACAGCAGTACAGCTGAACATAAATGTGTATCACATTTATTAAGATTACAAATACATCTTTATAAATTTACATGACACTAACACCACTGACATGTATAAGTCACACACATTTGACACCTACTGGTGATGTGATGTTATCGCCATATATGTGTGTGTCATGTGATGACATTGCTCATACACCATGAGGATGTTGTCTTGACGTGGGCATGTCTGTTTGCCTGTAGTGGTGTCTTTACCTATCAGCACATGCCTGGATGTATTCACATTAATGCTATCAACTTTAATGCTGTGTATATGCCACATATATAGTCATACATAGCTGTTAGGGACATGGCCTGTGACTCTGCAGACTTGCAGGCATGTATGTGTTTTGCCATATACATCTACATGGCACTGTACAGCTGTGTAGCATCCTGTCATGTATTGCCTGTGTAGCACATGTGTAACACATGGGAAATAGCTAGCATGATGGTATTTGCAGGGTTGGATATCAACTATAGCATGTATGGTCATAGTGATCTAGTAGGCTATATGCCCTGGGCCATTTATGAGCCTAGGCAGACAGTTTACCTAGCTGTACGCAACAGCCAGGTAAGTTTCAGTGGCCAGTTCAAGCAGTGCCACAGAAATGATACACATGGTTACTGATATATTTGGCATGCGGTCACCACACCATATCACAGAGAGGGGCGATGTGCAGCTTCGCTGGACAGGGATGCATAGTATGGCAAGAGTATGTTAAGTGTATGGGACAGGGATTTGTCAGGCATCTTATGATCCTTGCACTAGAAAGGTGGATGTCCATGACGTATGTATTTATTTGGGATCAGGATGTGTTAAGTGTAGCATGTCCAACACCTCTGGGGTTGGACATGGCTTTATTCAGGGTAGGCTGCATGCTACATAGTGCAGCTAGGGATTGTGAAGGGCAGTGTAGGCCATCTACACATGGGCAATAACCCTTAAAGGAAATATGTGATCTATTATGGGTCACATGGGTGTTGAGTATGGCTGAGCAATTATCTCTATATTCCTGGATGGCACCCTGTCATGATTAGGGGTGCCACATATAACTACCTGTCTTTTGTGGTGATGTAACTATCAAAGGGAAGTACTGTCCAGCTGCATCCCATACACAGAGTTGCCATTATGTTGACCCCTGTCTAGGTAGTAGTTAATGGGTACAGGGTTTGTAACATAGGGAATGACAATGCAATACTTAGCTGTCAGATTGTGGCCATACATCAAACACCACACATCTGACACACTAAGGCCCTTCTGTATGCTGAACACAGCACACAATGAGTCAAATATTGCTCCTAGTTCATAGTCATTTGCAAACATCAATAGGCTGATGCCTTCTGTGTTAGTCTATGTGGTATAGATAACAAAGAGGGGAGTACCAGGAATGACCCCTGTATTACTGTGGCTGGCACTGGTTTGATGTGCGTATATTCATCAGACACCTTCTGTAGTGTGGGTTCTGCCAGCAGTCCAGTTGCCAACCACTCCTGTGACATAGGAATATACACCTAGTTTACGGAGTGTAGCTGGAACACAGTATGGGTGATGGTGTCCTACGACCTGGCAAGGTCATGATATGCAGTGTGAATCAACCCTACTGTCATCTACATCTGTACTGAGTACATCAATTACTTTGACCACAGTTCATGGCTGTACAGACCAGACTCAGCAGGATAGTTGTGCACTATGTTCCATTATCAATGGTGTCTCCCACTTTGTAGGGTGTGATGACTGTTGCTGTGCACCATTCTGTGTGTACACAGCCTGACATGGAGCTATGATTGAACATGATGTGTATGTGGATAGCTGAATGTTCTTACATTTGTGTAGGATACACCCTAGCATGTTGACAGTTCCCATGAAAGCTGTATGTATGGCTTTAGGGAGTGGAGCTTGGACCTGCATAGTCGTTAGTACAGGGGCCCTGTAGTGTACATGGATATATTACTACGTGTACCTGTTGGGGGGAGGTGGAAGTAGGTTTAGGTTCTCTGAGACCCTATCTGGATGAATAGGTGCTATTTCTGTAGGTGCAGTACCTCCCATGCCATAGTGCTGTGCAGCATGGCAGGTCTTGTCGTTGCCATTACGATTAATGACACAGCTATATAATGCTCTGTGCTTGGCCTCATAATATGTGGCTGATTAGTTTCAAAGTAGCTTTCCGTGGTTTTATATGGTGTATCTGCATCTTACTGAGGCTGACCAGGGATCACCTACACTCATGTGTGTTCACTCTTGCAACAGTTACTACCTTCTGTGGTACAGTTTAAAGCATGGTTCCACCAGTCTGCCTACTTGTTTATGTTGGGTTGACTCCTGGTTCTGTTTCAATGGCACAATCTCTGCACATATGTGACTGCTTAAGGTTCATTTGTGTAGGATTTAGAATTCACACATGCATTGTCCATCTGCATGGGTGCCATGGCACTCACCACTCTGCTCTTAGGAAACATACCATTGGCATTGGAGACTAACTATGTGTAGCATACTGTTAGCGCTGTTTGTGTGACTACTGTGATCCAGGTCAGTGGGGTCGATGGAATCCAACTTGCATTGAGCGCAGATGTTGGTACATGAGGAGTCTTTCCAGTTCAAAATGGAATAGTTGAGAGTAGCCATTATTATGGTTCTGTCTCAGACCTAATCTTCACCATTACAGCACATTATGACAGTTGGGAAGTCCACAGCCTGGTGGGTGATCTGTCTCAGGGTGCATTTTGAATTCCACTTTGGCACAAAGGTAGTTGCTCAGCATAATGCATCTGATGTTATGCAAGTGCAATTAGCATGGGGGTGTACATATCCTTCCGGAATATGTACACACCTGCGGCCCATGTGTTTCAATAAAGGATAATGGTCAAGTGGTGAGGCATGTGTTATAACATGATCATGCAGGTGTGCTCTCTGGAGCATTGAAACATGTCTCAGCCACTGCACAGATATGTTCTCCATGTTAGGGATTGATATATGTGTGTCCGTATAGTGTTTCCGACATGTATCATTGTGTAGCGAGACCCACAGTTTATTGCTTGGCTGTCCCTGTAACAGCAGTGGACCCTCACTTGAACTGTGGATGAAGAAGGCACTATAGGGGAAGCATGAGCTCTAGGCAGTATTCAGATTCCCAGGGGTGACAGATGTAGGCCCTGTCTGGCAAAGCATCATGGTTTGTCAGCCATGTTATCCCAGGACAACAGATACTGGATACCCTGTGACATGCACCACTACACTAGACAATTGTGGAATACAATCCTTTTGTCCCTGTACTGCAGTATCATTCTGGCCAATGACAGAATGCTACTCAGGCCTTGGTACATACCTGCATGGGCTACAAGACCTGACAGTTCCTACATGTGTTTCCATGCAGTCCAGGCTACTGCATCACAGGTCCTGCACAACAACATGGAATATGCCAGAACCATGTGTATAGTGCAAAAGGTGGTCTGAGTGTATGAGTTTGTGGCTAATCATGGCAGACAGGCAGCTGACAGTATGGCTGCCCTCATATAGGTCAGTGTGTAACATAGTGCTAGAGTTTGCATTCACAAATGAGTACTGTTGGGCATGTTTCCAGTGATGTGTTCAGAGGTGTGGCACAATTATGCAAACTATGTCATACAGTTTGTGTATTTTGGTGTCTGTCTCTTCCTGCTTGGTGGGTCACTTGTTTGGCCAGATACTTAGATGCATCTCTGAATGTGTTGGATTTCCAGTAGTGTGTGTGGGTGTCATGACTATCCAGTCCAGTCATGGCTGTAGACTGGGCATCCTTCCAGCTTACCCCTGTAGCTGCATCCCAAACAATGTGTGGGGCATGGTGTTAGGTGGGTCTGGCAGTGTACATGGCATAGAGATTACATTCCCCCAGGATGGCCACATACACAAAGCTGACATTAGGAAACACCAGTAGCTGACTAGTGGACTTGCCTGTATGAGCAGTGTGTACTACAAGTACCAAGAACTGTATTTAGTTTATGTATTGCCTATGAAGATGTTTTAGACAGTGATGTTCTCATGTAAATATTTGTGTTATGGATGTGACAACACTGGCTATTATGGAAACATTGTAGCTACCTTTAGCAGCAATCCTCCTCTGAGGAGCACATCACATCCTGTTAGTTGATTACAGATGATGCAAGTTTCTACAGGTCTTTTTCCTTCTCTGGGTATATACTCACATATCCACCAGGACCATAAGCTCTGTTGGGCATAGACACCCCCTCTCCAAACAGAGTCATGTATCAATAGGCTCTGATGCCACTATCAACATGATCAGGATATAATCAGATAGTATGAGCCATCATCTATGATGTGGCTATTACACCTGGTCAGCTGTCACCTACATCTTACACTCCTACTGCAGATGTTACACTGGAGTTAAAGATGATATGCAACCTGTTTCATTACCAGTGCTGTGCACTACCTTACATACAGTATGTGCAGGCAGCTGTTAGGTTGGCAATGAAAGGTTGGGCTACACAAACCTGGTAGTTCAACCAATGTGTCTGTACTCTGAATATCCACTCTATGTAGGTGTGCACATAGCCATTTGGCCCAGCCCTGTAACAAGGGTCACTACACATTTGCATAACATGTACACATGCACAGCTGTTATTGCTTGCAACTGATAGTATAGAGGCGGATATTACATGTGTTATGTACATGAATAGTTACCTAGCTCTTTCAATTATCTTTGCTATCAAGCTGCTAACCTGTCAGATGAATACTAATGCTATGTATCCTGTCATTGAGTATTGTAATTGCCAATAGACATAACTACTGTTTGCATAGCATAACATAACAGAACTACTATGTAGAATAAAATAAAGATCTGCTTAGAATACTGTACATTACACAGTTATTGGCACAATATCCCACAATGCACACCATATTTGCATGGTAAGCCCACCTTTAACATGTTCATCTTACTTATAAACCCATACATATATTGACTGTTACAATATATCGACATATACTATCCCCTGTTATAGCACATACTTGTTGGACCAATCCTGATACTGACAGTGGCTGGAAGCGAATTGGTGGGTTCCAAGCCCACATTATCCCTTGTGGTGTATGTGGAGTGTGCTGTGTGACCTACAGCAGTAAACACATAGAATACTACAAGCATTACTACTGCTCAACAATACATAGGTTCATAGGTTCATACTAGGCTATCTGCCCTAGGGCATTTATAAGCCTAGCCAGAGTGTGTTTGGCTTTCGCCACCCATTTTAAATTAATTTTGCTATGCCCTTTTTTGAGGTTCGTATACTGTGCCTCTGTCTAACAGTGACACAGAAGTGATACCCGGGGTAAACCTACGATCTCCCATCCACTCATCAGGATTCCTCTTGAAGAGAGTCAGTGAGGGACTCTGCCTAACCTGGACTGGGATTTTATTCCAGAGTGAAGGGAGCCTCTGGGTTATGAATCTGTCCCAACAGCATGTCCTATTTATTTCAGTGCTGAGGTTCAAGTCTCGCGAGGGCATAGCTCGATGGGATTTGTATTTTCTGAGGTGCAGCATGTCCATTAATTCCGGGTTGGACATGGCTTTATACGTCAGTCACAGATCGCCTCTGAGCAGGCGGTATGCCACTGAGTAGAGCTGGAGTTTCTTTAACCGGGCAGCATATGGCATCTTTTTGAGCCCTTTGATCCTCTTGGTGAGGTACTTTTGGGGTCTTTCCAGTTGCTGCAGGTGTCTGGTAAGGTACATCCCAAAAGGGGCATTGTACTCAATTATGGGCCTGATGAGGGATGAGTAAAGAGGCACGATGACCTCCCCTGATCTAGATGTGAATCCCTTCATGATTAGGTGGGCTATATAAAATGTTTTCCTAACCACTTTGGCCACGCGGTTGTCAAATGAGAGATTGCTATCAACTTGGGTCCCCAGGTCCCTAATTACTTCTTCTGTACTTAATGGATTACCACCTATGTGGTAATTTGTGGGCACTTTGTTTTTGCCAAAGGGGATGACTATACACTTTTTGGCATTTAGCTTGAGGCCATGGCTTTGGCACCAGTTGTCTGATTCTATGAGGCCCTTTTGGAGGATGCTTGTGTTGGCTGGAGTGTTGATTATGGCGCCCAGTTTGCAGTCATCTGCAAACTTGGTCAGCCACAATCCTTCCGTGTTGGCCTGTACCTCCGAGAAATATATACCGAACAAGAGAGGTCCCAGGACTGAGCCTTGTGGGACGCCACTTGTAACTGGTTTGGAGTCTGACATGGCTCCAGCAATTCTAACCATGTGGGTTCTGTCCTTGAGCCAGTTTGCAACCCATCTAGTGACATAGGGGTTTATATTTAAGCTGGTGAGCTTATCTATAATGCCTGAGTGGGGTATTGTATCGAAGGCTTTTGCGAGGTCCAGGTAGGCTGTGTAGACCACCTTCCCCTTGTCAATGGCCTTGGTGACTGTTTCAAAGAAATCAACCAGGTTTAAGAGGCAGGATCTGCCCTTAACAAAGCCAAACTGGGTAGGATCCAGTGTCTGTAGGTCCCCAATATCTTTATTTATGAGGTCCATGATGATCCTTTCCATAGCTTTGCAGACCAAGCTAGTCAGGCTTATGGGGTGATAGTTTCCAGGATCCATTGAGGCACCACCTTTGTGGAGAGGGACCACTGTTGCTGTACGCCACTCTTTGGGTACATATCCTGTAGCAAGGCTGAGATTGAACAGTAATTTTATGTTTGGGTTTAGCTCTTCTTGGAGTTCATGTAGGATGCAGCCTGGGACACCGTCTGGTCCCATTGATGCTGTGTTTTTTGCTTTGGAGAGGGCAGCTCTTACCTGAGCATCTGAGATATCAGGTGGGCAGCACTCTGCTGGGATAGATATTTGCCCTTTTGGTGGGGAGGGGGAGAGAAGTTTGCTCTGAACCTGTCAGCTAGGATGTTGGCAATGTCTGTGGGTTCGGTGTATTTTTTGTCATTTTGGACTAATTCTGAGCATATCTGGGAATTCCCACCCAGTTTCCTAACATAACTAAAGAAGGCCTTGTGATTATCCTTAGTGTCCTGTGCAATTTTTCTCTCGAAAGCTGGCCTTAGACGATTTTATGAGTGCCCGTAGTTTTTTGCTAATACTGATCAGAGATGCCTTCCCTTTTTGGGATTTTGCTCTATCATGTAGTAGCTTCCTCCTTCTATTGTATAGTTTGTTTATGGCTGGAGTCCACCAGACAGGATGTCTGCCTTTGGAGGATTGGGACTTGGTTTTATTTGGGATTGCATGATCCATGCATTCCTGAAGGTGTTCATAGAATTAGTTTATAAAGGATTCTGCGGTCTGGGCCGTATTTTCCACAGGCCCAGGGGCTTTGAAGGATTCCACCTCGGTTTTGAGGAGTGTGAAATTTGCATTAGAGAAGTTTTTCACTGTGGTTTTCAGGGCAGGGGGTGGAGTCGGGATGTGAATATCCAGTGAGATTAGTTTATGGT
This sequence comes from Protopterus annectens, assembly GCF_019279795.1. Classification (NCBI taxonomy): domain Eukaryota; kingdom Metazoa; phylum Chordata; order Ceratodontiformes; family Protopteridae; genus Protopterus; species Protopterus annectens. The sequence continues at coordinate 1,788,465,185 of NC_056725.1, read as the reverse complement.
CTGATCTTGCCAATGAGGGATACACTTCTGGTCTGGAGCATAGAGTCCCCATGTTGGTGATGATCAGGTCCAGTATGTTTTCCCCACTTGTGGGAGTGGTAACAAGTTGTTCCATAGCATTTGAGTTTATACATTCTAGGAACCTTTGGGCTAGGGTGTTTGAGCTAGAGTAATGCTCCCAGTCTATGCTTTGGTAATTGAAGTCGCCCAATATAATGGTGTTTGGAGAGACCTTCATATTTTACAGTGTTCTCAGGAAGGCCAAGTGGGGTTCCTGGGTTTGGGAGGGTGGTCTGTAGCAGGCTATAAACTAGAAGGGAGTTTTACCCACTGTTAGTTGCACATGGATAGTCTCTGATGCTTCGTGCTGTGCCACCAACCTGGAGGTGTGGGTATCTTTGACAAATATTGATACTCCCCCTCCTTTTGTGGTTCGGTCCAAGTTTTGGGGCTGAAAAGCATGGTATGAGGTATAACCTGGTAGTGATGGGGTGCTCTTGAGAGCCTTGAACCAGGTTTCTGTTACTGCACAGATATCGATGTTCTCCATGCTAAGGAGAGTTTCGAGTGAGTGCATCTTGAGGTTTAGACTTCTGGCATTGAGTAGCATTACTCTTAGTTTCTTATCCCTTGTGATACCTATGGAGGTGGGTTTGTCTTTTGAGCCTTGCCTAATAAAGGCACTATGGGGGTAGCAAGAGCCTTTGCCAATATCCGAAAGCCCAGGGGTGACAGGTGCAAGCCGTCCCTAGCGAAGCATCATGGCTTGTCGAGCATGTCATCCCAGGCTGACAGGCATTGGATCCCCTTTGAATGACACCAATACTTAAACTAATTGTTGAAATTGATCATCTTGTCTTCATATTTTGGCATCATTCTTGGTGAGGGTAAGATGCTACTCAAGGTCAGGGTCATACCGGCCTGGGCTACATGCTCAGAGAGCTCCTCTATGTCTCTTTTCATGTAGTCCAGGGAGGTACGTCTCAGGTCATTCACACCAGCATGGACAATGACTGAGTCATATTTGTACTTGCCTTGGAGTGACCTGAGTGCTTGTGTTATGTGGTGGATCCTAGCGCCCGACAGGCAGCTCACCGTGACCTTCTCCTTGTTCAGCCTGGTGAGCGGGACATCAGTGTGCCTGACGATAGAGTCACCTATTACAAGTGTATCAGGTGTGTTGTTTAGCCTTAAGGGCTATGACTGTTCAGCACACTGGCTTTGTGAGCTATGTGTTGCATGTGTTTTGTTTTGGGGTAGTGGTTGCTTGGGTGTCTGCTTTGGATGTCTCTGCTGCTTAGGCAGATTTTTATTTAGAGCCTCCGAGTATGTTTTTGTGTGTTTATGTGTTTGGTTTGCTGTCGTGGTAGGTCTATGTGAGACTGGAATTGTAGTGTGTGTGGTTTCCTTCTCTTCCTGACTGGTTTTGCCAGTACTGAGTTCAGAGAGCTTAGCTTCCAGTATGGCTATATGGTTGCATCTCTCACATGTGTTGGAATTTGTTGGGAGGAGGAGAGGGTTGTCTGTGTAGATGAGACAGTTGTAACATTGCCTCAAGATTCCCAGATTCACCAGCTGGACTGGAGAGGAGATTGACAACTGACCTTTGGACATGCTAGAATAGTATTGGGAATTCCTTTATAATTGAAAAAAAAAGGGCTAATGGGGAACAAGGTACTCAAGGGGAGTTTGTGAGGGTGTAGTGCTTTTAATTTTTTAGTGCTGACTTATATAATTGCTTTAGTGAGCAAGTGCCAGGTAACTTAAATGCAATGTGTTACAGGTAACTTAAATGCAAAAATGACAAACAGTAACTTTCTTTCAAGTGAAACAAGGAAATAAATACAGTAAGCAATGCAGATATCACTAGGGATCCACAGAAGCGCTGAAAAGCCGCATTTAGGTGGAATTAGCGTTTCAGGGAAATAGCAAGCAAACAAACAACAAGCGTACAAACAAAGCTAGATTCAGCAGGCCTAGATCTAGTCTATGCTACAGAAAACAAGGTGTACCAATTTCAGTAAGAAACAGTTCAAATATGCAGGCACTATAAGCCTTTAATCAGAAATTCCCAGCTCAGAAGGACAGAGTCCAGCCTCTCCTCCCACAAGAGTGCAGACCATGAACCTTCTTAATGTAAAATGACTGGCCTAAACCCAAGTGCTTAAACCAGAACTAATACACTTTTAGAATAACAGACACTGAGCCCTCAATCAGCAGTTCCCAACTTAGAAAGATGTAAGCTACCTGTCCTGCCACCGCAGTGCAGGCCACAAACCTTCCTAATGTAAAACAACTGGTCTGAAGCCCAAGTGCTTAATCCAAAAGACTTAGAATGATAGCTACACTTTAATCAAGTTATTACCAAGCAGTAATAAATACAAATGAATACTTTAATGAATGCCTGGATTAGTGCTCAAGTTATACAAACAAAGCTAGATTCAGCAGGCCTGGATCTAGTCTATGCTACAGCAAACAAGGTGTGCCAATTTCTGTAAGAAGCAGTTCAAATATGCAGGCACTATAAGCCTTTAACCAGAAATTCCCAGCTCAGAAGGGCAGAGTCCAGCCTCTCCTCCCACAAGAGTGCAGACCACGAACCCTTCTAATGTAAAATAACTGGCCTGAAGCTCAAGTGCTTAAACCAGAATTAATACACTTTTAGAATAACAGACACTGAGCCCTTAATCAGCAGTTCCCAACTTAGAAGGATGTAAGCTACCTGTTCTGCCACCACAGTACAGACCACAAACCTTCTTAATGTAAAACAACTGGTCTGGAGCCCAAGTGCTTAAACTAAAAGGCTTAGAATGAGATACACCAAGAAGTAATAAATACAATTGAGTACTTTTAAGATGACGCAAAAGCAAAATAAAGTAGGAAGAAACACAAATACAGTAAAAGCAGATACATTTTTTTTTCAGAAAAGTAGCAAAAACAGTAGTAAAAACAATTCACATGCTACAGATAGCTATTTCCACTATATGAATTGATTACACTGTAATTCTTAAAGTAACAGCAACAAGCAGCAAGAACCACACGCAACTGCTGAAACTCACAGTGCCAGATCACATAAAGCCAAAGAACTGCAAATAGAATTGCTAAAAGTATACTGAAGATTTAATGGTTTAGCGCTTTCCCTCGCTAAAAGGCGAGCTTCATCAGAACCACATATACAATACAATAACTTCCTTAAAAACCAAAACTGGCGCCAAAATGACACCTGAAAACAGGAAATGCAAAGCTTAAAGGCATATCCATATTCTTAGAAAAAACTTTTTTTAAAAATATCAACAATACATATAATGTTTATATATACATATGTGAAACAAATAAAAATGTGTACAGATAAAAAATTGAATGTGCAGATAAAAAATTACAATTAATATCATTATATCACAGAGCTTGACCCTTCATATAATACTAAATCCAAAAATTATAATTATTTGTCTAACAATAACACAGACTTAATTGATATACTTTCATTAATACCTGGAGGGGTGGTGGCATCCAAATATAGTTGCCACCAAAGCTCTCTGTAAGACAGATAGTTTTTTATATCACCTCCTCTAGGATTTCTTCTAACGGACTCCAATATAGCAAATTTGAAATAATGTGTGGCTCCTAATTCATGAATATGTTTACTAAGGGCATTGTTCATGTCTGACCTTCTTATGCTGTATAGATGGGAATATATTCTCTGACGCAATTGTCGTTCTGTCTTCCCAACATAAAAATAATTGCACTTTTGACAAATAGCAATATACACAAGCATCATTGACCTGCAATTGCCCTTACTAAAATGTATTGTACTACGACCTACATTTTGCAACACAATACTACTGTTATCAAATATATGGGTACATTGTTTACAAGTACCACATTTGGAGGAATGGGTTACTGAAAATTGGCTAGAAACATTCGTACTTTCCAGGATGGATTTGAGGTTCCTACCCATTTTGTAAATAAATCTGGGTTCAAGGCCTAGAATGTCCTCCATGTCCTGATTTGTAATTAAAATATGCCAATATTTATGTATAATATTTTTTATGTTGTTGCTAAATGGACCATATTCTATAACACATAAAGAGTGTAACCTATCAAACCTCTCCATAGGCCTCAACTTGTCTACTGTCATAGTAGAAACAGGAACAGATGCTAAATTAGCAGTAATAGGATTCTTCGTGTTAGCCCCTAATAAAGGGCAATACTTCTTACCCCATTCCTTCATAACGTATTCCGCTATTTCATCCAAAATTTTGGAAGAGTATCCCCTATCTTTAAAAAGAGCCTTCAAATAAGTTATTTCATTTACAGCGTCCTGGTATTCAGAGGTCATCCTGATGGCTCTAATGCATTGCCCTTTAAAGATGTTCCTCTTCATAGTAGGTGGGTGAAAGCTATTGTAGTCTAAGTATGAATTGGTGAACGTGTGTTTTCTATAGACACAAGATTTGAACCTACCATTTACCAAGGAAATGTGCGTGTCAAGATAAGCCACACCTATGCTACTAAATGTGGAGGTAAATTTCAGATATTCACTACTATCATTCAAATGTTGCATGAAAGCATCAAACAACTCAATGTTTCCATTCCACAAGATGTAAATGTCATCCAGGTAGCGAGAATAATAGGCAATGTGATGATAAAATGCACTATTAAACACGCATTTCTCCTCCCAATCAAGCATAACCAGGTTGGCAAACATGGGAGCACATGCTGCTCCCATGGCAACACCCCTGGCTTGCTTGAAAATTTCCCCCTCAAAGAATACAAAGTTGTTCTCTAAAACAATACTCATAAGGTCAACTAGTAAGGATATCTTGTCCCAGCTCAACTCAGAGTGTTTTCTCAGACTACTAGAAAAAGCTTCTAATCCTTCTTCCCACGGGATGCAACTAAACAAATCTACTACATCAATAGAACAGAATACTAGGTGTTCTTGCGGTGTATTCACTGGAAAATTACGTAGAAATTCCCACGAGTCTTTTACCATATGACCCAACTTATTGTATATAAATTTCAGAGTATGGTCTATTACTACACCTAGAGGAAACGTTTTGGATTTACTGCCCGATATTATAGGGCGTAGTGGGGGATTCAGATGGTTCTTGTGTACCTTAGGAATACCTACTATGGTGGCTAAAACAGGATTGTCCACCATCATAAAATCAAAAAGATCCTTTGTTATTCTTTGCTGTAGCAGGTACTCCTCTAAATACGTCTCAATTTTCCTGTAGGCAATATTTAACTCATTAGTAGAAGAAGTTTGGTAATTATCTGACTCATGGAGAATATTAAATATAGAGGCACTATAGGCGGTGGCATCGAAAAATACGATGCCCCCGCCTTTGTCGGGCTTCATAACCCTAACAGATGGATCTGAAGATAGATCACCCAAAATTTTCTCTTCATCATGAGATAAATTATTCTTTTCTTCCATATGTTTCCTTTTTCTAAATGTACATTTTTTAAGAGCATAAATCTCTTTCATAACCCTCCTTTCAAAAGTAGAAACAACAGGATTGTTAATTGGAATGAAAGTGCTCTTTTTCTTCAAAGGTCTGTCTACATTAGACTCCGATGCATTACTATTCTCAAACATTAAAGCTAAGTTAAGTTTTCTAGTAAATTTCTTTATATCTAGTAATGCGTCTACAACACGAAATCTGGGGGTGGGTATAAACTTTAGCCCTTTAGAAAGCAAACTAAAATGTGCTATTTCCAATTTTACATTGCTGTAGTTAAAGATTTTGAAATTCATAAACTCATGAATAACATCATCCACTACAGCTATACTCTCCCCTCCATACAATTGATCATTAATAGCCTGTTGAACAGAATCAGGTAGAGGAAGTACTATCTCATTCTCCAATTTCCTCTCTTCCTCCAATTGCCTTTGTTCTTGTACTGTGGAACTGAGTAAAAATCCTGTTCAATATTTTCATCATACACACATTCCATCCGTTTATTTTGAGTCCCTACAACAGTTTCTTTCTTATCTGTGCCCCACCTATAACTCATATGTCTGCTATATTGCTCTTTATCTCTCACAATTTTTTTGTATTTTCGATCAAAGGCCTTATTAGCCCTATCTTCCGCTAACGTAAATTGCTTGAAATAGAGCTTCTCCCATTGTTTAAAATTAAGATCTTGTGTAATGATATTGTCTAATTCTTCAACCTCCGTAATAATTTTACACAATTTCATATCATTGTGTTTAAGCAACAGCTTCATAAATCCAACTCCGAAAGAATCAAATAATGTGTTAAATTCAGTTTGAACATCTGCATCAATGTCAATACCCAATGGGTATTTAAAAAATCTAAGTCCCATAGGGACAATTTTGATAGCTATACAATAATTTAAATAAGCATTATCAAGTTTAATAGCATTGATATAATTTAGTTTTTTGCCCAACGAATAAATGAAATCTCTCAAAGTCCCTTTAACAGCATTGCATTTAGTTTGAACTTTACCATCAGTTATATGTTCAAAATTGCAATCATTGCTAATAAATTCCTGTAAAGGTTTAGGTTTATCAGATCTTTAATCAGCTGTTTTATCAAAACGCTGAAAGTTACGTGAAGATGAAGAGGTAGAATCATTGACCAAATTTGTAACAGTACCTTGACATTTTCTCTTCTCATTTGAAATTTGTGCATAGGTACGCAAAGGCTGAGTAGTTTTAGGTCGCGTACCTGTACGAACAGCTTCGTTGTCGTAGTTTCCAAAAGAAAAGTCAAAAGTGAAGTCAGGACCGACAGTCCTAACAAATTCAGAAGGGTCTAATACTCCAGGTAAATCTATTGCGCAGCTGGAAATGGGCAAACATTCTTGTCCATTAGGAATGTCCAAAGAAGAAGAAGACAAAAAATCACCCGTTGCTGCACCACTGAAATTTTTAGAGCGAGACTTAATCCGAGCATTTCTACGCTCCTTTGGTGACTCACTCCGTACCAGTACTTGCTGCTGAAAGTTAACGGAAGTGTCCTGTGCTGCAGGTTTACCACCAGATAGCTTGCGAGCCGAACAATTATCGGCTGACATTTTGTTGATCAGTTCAAATATCTGGGCAACCTCCCTGCGTAGGGATGTAACCTCCGACCGAAGGCAAGAAATCTCCTTACTATCAACAGGCGAGGTAACGCTGACTGGACTGTGAGAAACGGACATGGCAACAACTGAAAGAGCGTGCAGGAACCACAAACGAACAGCAACAAGCAGCAAGAACCACACGCAACTGCTGAAACTCACAGTGCCAGATCACATAAAGCCAAAGAACTGCAAATAGAATTGCTAAAAGTATACTGAAGATTTAATGGTTTAGCGCTTTCTCTCGCTAAAAGGCAAGCTTCATCAGAACCACATATACAATACAATAACTTCCTTAAAAACCAAAACTGGTGCCAAAATGACACCTGAAAACAGGAAATGCAAAACTTAAAGGCATATCCATATTCTTAGAAAAAACTTTTTTTAAAAATATCAACAATACATATAATGTTTATATATACATATGTGAAACAAATAAAAATGTGTACAGATAAAAAATTGAATGTGCAGGTAAAAAATTACAATTAATATCATTATATCACAGAGCTTGACCCTTCATATAATACTAAATCCAAAAATTATATTTATTTGTCTAACAATAACACAGACTTAATTGATATACTTTCATTAATACCTGGAGGGGTGGTGGCATCCAAATATAGTTGCCACCAAAGCTCTCTGTAAGACAGATAGTTTTTTATATCACCTCCTCTAGGATTTCTTCTAACGGACTCCAATATAGCAAATTTGAAATAATGTGTGGCTCCTAATTCATGAATATGTTTACTAAGGGCATTGTTCATGTCTGACCTTCTTATGCTGTATAGATGGGAATATATTCTCTGACGCAATTGTCGTTCTGTCTTCCCAACATAAAAATAATTGCACTTTTGACAAATAGCAATATACACAAGCATCATTGACCTGCAATTGCCCTTACTAAAATGTATTGTACTACGACCTACATTTTGCAACACAATACTACTGTTATCAAATATATGGGTACATTGTTTACAAGTACCACATTTGGAGGAATGGGTTACTGAAAATTGGCTAGAAACATTCGTACTTTCCAGGATGGATTTGAGGTTCCTACCCATTTTGTAAATAAATCTGGGTTCAAGGCCTAGAATGTCCTCCATGTCCTGATTTGTAATTAAAATATGCCAATATTTATGTATAATATTTTTTATGTTGTTGCTAAATGGACCATATTCTATAACACATAAAGAGTGTAACCTATCAAACCTCTCCATAGGCCTCAACTTGTCTACTGTCATAGTAGAAACAGGAACAGATGCTAAATTAGCAGTAATAGGATTCTTCGTGTTAGCCCCTAATAAAGGGCAATACTTCTTACCCCATTCCTTCATAACGTATTCCGCTATTTCATCCAAAATTTTGGAAGAGTATCCCCTATCTTTAAAAAGAGCCTTCAAATAAGTTATTTCATTTACAGCGTCCTGGTATTCAGAGGTCATCCTGATGGCTCTAATGCATTGCCCTTTAAAGATGTTCCTCTTCATAGTAGGTGGGTGAAAGCTATTGTAGTCTAAGTATGAATTGGTGAACGTGTGTTTTCTATAGACACAAGATTTGAACCTACCATTTACCAAGGAAATGTGCGTGTCAAGATAAGCCACACCTATGCTACTAAATGTGGAGGTAAATTTCAGATATTCACTACTATCATTCAAATGTTGCATGAAAGCATCAAACAAATCAATGCTTCCATTCCACAAGATGTAAATGTCATCCAGGTAGCGAGAATAATAGGCAATGTGATGATAAAATGCACTGTTGAACACGCATTTCTCCTCCCAATCAAGCATAGCCAGGTTAGCAAACATGGGAGCACATGCTGCTGCCATAGCTACACCCCTGGCTTGCTTGAAAATTTCCCCCCCAAAGAATACAAAGTTGTTCTCTAAAACAATACTCATGAGGTCAACTAGTAAGGATATCTTGTCCCAACTCAACTCAGAGTGTTTTCTCAGACTGCTAGAAAAGGCTTCTAGCCCTTCTTCCCACGGGATGCAACTAAACAAATCTACTACATCAATAGAACAGAATACTATGTGTTCTTGCTGTGTGTTCACTGGAAAATTACGTAGAAATTCCCAAGAGTCCTTTACCATATGACCCAACTTATTGTATATAAATTTCAAAGTATGGTCTATTACTACGCCTAGAGGAAACGTTTTGGATTTACTGCCCGATATTATAGGGCGTAGTGGGGGATTCAGATGGTTCTTGTGTACCTTAGGAATACCTACTATGGTGGCTAAAACAGGATTGTCCACCATCATAAAATCAAAAAGATCCTTTGTTATTCTTTGCTGTAGCAGGTACTCCTCAAAATACGTCTCAATTTTCCTGTAGGCAATATTTAACTCATTAGTAGAAGAAGTTTGGTAATTATCTGACTCATGGAGAATATTAAATATAGAGGCACTATAGGCGGTGGCATCGAAAAATACGATGCCCCCGCCTTTGTCGGGCTTCATAACCCTAACAGATGGATCTGAAGATAGATCACCCAAAATTTTCTCTTCATCATGAGATAAATTATTCTTTTCTTCCATATGTTTCCTTTTTCTAAATGTACATTTTTTAAGAGCATAAATCTCTTTCATAACCCTCCTTTCAAAAGTAGAAACAACAGGATTGTTAATTGGAATGAAAGTGCTCTTTTTCTTCAAAGGTCTGTCTACATTAGACTCCGATGCATTACTATTCTCAAACATTAAAGCTAAGTTAAGTTTTCTAGTAAATTTCTTTATATCTAGTAATGCATCTACAACACGAAATCTGGGGGTGGGTATAAACTTTAGCCCTTTAGAAAGCAAACTAAAATGTGCTATTTCCAATTTTACATTGCTGTAGTTAAAGATTTTGAAATTCATAAACTCATGAATAACATCATCCACTACAGCTATACTCTCCCCTCCATACAATTGATCATTAATAGCCTGTTGAACAGAATCAGGTAGAGGAAGTACTATCTCATTCTCCAATTTCCTCTCTTCCTCCAATTGCCTTTGTTCTTGTACTGTGGAACTGAGTAAAAATCCTGTTCAATATTTTCATCATACACACATTCCATCCATTTATTTTGAGTCCCTACAACAGTTTCTTTCTTATCTGTGCCCCACCTATAACTCATATGTCTGCTATATTGCTCTTTATCTCTCACAATTTTTTTGTATTTTCGATCAAAGGCCTTATTAGCCCTAACTTCCGCTAACGTAAATTTCTTGAAATAGAGCTTCTCCCATTGTTTAAAATTAAGATCTTGTGTAATGATATTGTCTAATTCTTCAACCTCCGTAATAATTTTACACAATTTCATATCATTGTGTTTAAGCAACAGCTTCATAAATCCAACTCCGAAAGAATCAAATAATGTGTTAAATTCAGTTTGAACATCTGCATCAATGTCAATACCCAATGGGTATTTAAAAAATCTAAGTCCCATAGGGACAATTTTGATAGCTATACAATAATTTAAATAAGCATTATCAAGTTTAATAGCATTGATATAATTTAGTTTTTTGCCCAACGAATAAATGAAATCTCTCAAAGTCCCTTTAACAGCATTGCGTTTAGTTTGAACTTTACCATCAGTTATATGTTCAAAATTGCAATCATTGCTAATAAATTCCTGTAAAGGTTTAGGTTTATCAGATCTTTTATCTGATATATATATATGTATGGGCAGACATCACTGACATATATATATATATATATATATATATATATATATATATTTCACATTAGTTTGTAACAGTAATACATCTGTAGACTGGAATGTTTTGGTTCACAGACTACAGTACATTACAATGTGCTGTACATATGTACACAAAGTCACTGTACCATTTGTGATCATTACAGTGAAATGCATATGGTATAAGGTGTAGTCTCAAGACCATGAAACATGTGTACACCTCAGATGACTTAGTGGTACGTCCCATGACTATAGTGTGCATGGTCCAGGGCTCGACATCTGCAATGCTTTACGAATGTTTTTTACTACAGAATAAGGCCCATTTAAGCAGTTGTAAGCATGTTTAAAAGCATTTGTGTGACATTATAGCAGCGGTTAAACACAGTTAAACAAACTTTGTAACGTATAACCTGTGCGCGCAAACACGGCCACATCCGTTAACTACTCCGGATATATACATGTCATTGATGTAACATCTCACTATCTGCTGACATAACATTACATTCTCTGTTGACTGTACTCTCCTGCACACAAGGGTTTATATGGGTGATTCAAATTTTTATTGTACAGACGATTACTACCTATATATGCAAGCTGTGGTTAAGGTATACTTTTGCACATGATAAACATCCCTGCCTTCATGGGATTGCAACCTCGAATGCACAGATCCTATGCAGATGCTGTAAACATTACACTGTTGACATTAATGTTGCTTCCACCTATTTCCTGTTTAGAAGATTTCTATGTGTAAGCTAGTCTAAGCAAAGGGCAGGAGCCCCCAAACTCACTGAGTTTCCCATACTCTTGAAATAACAACATATAACAAATGTACTGTGAGACAATACATTACATTCCTAACTACATTAGGCATAGCCCCTCACTGACACACTTCAAGGGAAACCTTGATATGTGAATAGGTAACAGACTATACACCCCTGGCATCATGTGTCCCAGAACCATACAGCCAGGGGTGTGGGCGCTTGTCCAGTTTGATAGCTGCAAGACCTGTTGGAGGAATTGAATGGTGTTGAATTGCCACATTAACATGCCCTCTTTAGATCACTAAGAGCCCCTATCACCTTCCCCAACCCCAGTCTTCAGCAGCTTCCAGCAACTCTGCCTGGAATTGCTTCATTGACTATGCTTGACAGAGGCTCAATTACTTCATCAGTGGTGCGGGGAAGGCCAACAAATTGTTGCTATGCTTCTAATTGCCCTTGGGCAGATAGGTAGAAGGCTATCTGTGAACCTCTAATGTGCAGGCCATCACAGCCATAATATGTGAATAAGCAGACCTTCAGATCACAATATACAGTGTGACCTCACCATGTAGTCAGGAAACAGCTGAGTGCAGCAAGAACATACAGAACACAGATACTTAGTCACTCCAAAAGTCTATCTTGGAAGCTAGAACACTTGTATAAGTTTAAGGCTTTCTATTGCTTACCAGTATGTTACCTACAGGGGAGATGAAAAACAAGCACAAATGGGGAACATGCATGCAGTGATACCATACCGACTTATGTGTCAGCCTTACGCTTTGGAATACTGGCCAAGGCTATTGGTGCCCCCATGTTGTCTTATTTAGGAGAGTCTCAAAGGCGAATACCGGCTCTGTAAACAGCACAACAGCAGATACAATGAGGATTATGCTACTCAACACAAGGGGTTGTGATCACAACATGCATGCACTCACAGCACTCCTCAGGATGGACAACATCAACATCTGTGCATTAACTGAAATATGTCTTAAGGCTCCTGAGAGCACACCAGCACAACCAGACTACAACCCATATCACACATTTCAGCCACAGAACATAGACTGACAGACATGGAGGGGCTGTATCCATATTCATCAGGGATACCTACACCTCCAGGTTAGTGGGGCAGCATGATACCTCTGTGATCATCCATGTGCAGCTAACAGCCACAACTGCAATGTGGAATGTGGCCTGCTACGGATCACCCTCCATGACCCAGGACCTCCACTCTACCTACATGGAGACAGTGGAGAACACGATAGTCCCAATGCACACCCTGGTATTGTTCGATGTCAACTACCATACCATTAACTGGGAAACATACTCTGGTACTCACTTCCAGGACCAGCGCTTCCTGGAATGTATCACCTCATATGCCCTGTATCAGGTGGTAACCTCCCTAATGTGGGGTGGAAACTACTAGATGTGTTCATCACCAACATGGGCAACAGATGCACCACAGCGGAGGTTAACCGGTCACTGGTTAGATCTGACCATGAACTATTCACTGTTTCCACACCCTAGCATCTCCCCCACTCATGGATACCACAGTGTATACCTTTCCTACAGCTAAATTTACATTAATAATGACAGGGGTGGGGGGTTTCACAGCCACCAAGTTAAGGGGAAACACTGCTCAAGATACAGACAGATTTACAAATGCAGTCTATAAGCACCTACATGGATGTATGGATCATGCCATGACCAAAACTCACTCCTCCTAGACAAGGACACCGGTCTGGTGGACCTCTGCAATAAACAGGCTATACTACAGAAGTAGGACACACACACACAGCAAATCCCACGAAGGGCAGACATCCGTGACCACTATTAGTATGATACGTAGGTCCCTCATGACATCATCCAAGGCTAACATCAGCACGAGAATACACCAGGATTTGAAAGATAACCACAAAGCCTTCTTTGGCTATGTCAAGGATCTATGTGGTGACACACAGATTTGCACTGTGCCGGTGAAATATAGCACAAAATATGATGACCCTACTGATATCGCCAAGATCCTTGCAGATACATTTGGTGCATATTCACCCCCTAAAGAGCCCACAACACTACCAGAAAGGTACATTATCCCAACCATCAGAGACACACAGGTGGAAATGGCCCTCTCTAACAGCAGAACACAGCATCAATGGAGGCAGATGTTGACCCAGACTGCATCTTGCAAACTGTACAAGACAACCTGCCCCCCACCTAATTAAGCATTCCTACCTCAGCCTCTCCACAGGCCACATTCCACTCCATCAAGGTGAAATTACAACTGATCATGGTAACTACCACCCCATAAGCCTGACTAGCCTGGTCTGCAATGGTATGATTCGCATCCTCATGGCACTCATTAACAATGACATTGGTAACCTTCGAACATGTGACCCAACCCAGGTCAGCTTGGTTGAGTGCAGTTCATGCCTACTGAACCTGTTTGACGTCTTACATACAGTCACCAAGATTTTAGAATGTGGGTGAGGTGGTTCACACATCCTACCTGGACCTCACCAAGGCTTTTGACACCAAGCCCTACTCAGGTATTATTGATAAACACACCAGCCTGTGCATTCACCCATACATCACAGGTTGGGTTGCCAACGGGCTTACATACAGGACCCACATGGTACGGCTAGCGGTCTCCAGGTCCAACTCTTGAACAGTCACCACTGGTGTCCCACAGGAACCAGTCCTGGGAGCCCTACTGTTTGGCATATACGTCTGAGATGTACAGGCAAACACAGGTGGTCTACGGCAGACCATGTTTGGCAATGACTGCAAACTGGAAGCCATGACTGATAGTCCAGCTGACAAGGACATCCCTCAAGGGGCCTCACAGAGAACGTCACAGGGTGCCAACGACATGGCCTCCAGCCAAGTGCCACTAACTGCATGGTCATTCCATTGTGGAATTGGCACCCACATATTAACACATGAGTGGCAGACACTTTAATACAGATGAGGTAATGGGGTATCTGGGGACTAAGGTAGATAGTGCTCTCTCCTTTGACAATCATATCTCCACAGTAGTTAGGACATCCTTCTATGTAGGCCATCTAATTACTAAAGGATTCCCATCTAGACATACTGGGGTTATAGTGCACCTTTACTCATCACTCATCAGTCCCATCATAGAGTATAATATCCCATGTGAGATGTACCTCAGAGGACACGTCCAGCAGCTGGGGGTCCACGAATGTACCTCGCCAAGGGGAATATTGGCCTCCAACATATGGCCTATGCAGCTGGACTAAATAAACTCCTGCTTTACTCAGTGGCATCGCATTTACCCAGAGATGATCTCCACTGGCCAACACATTCATGTCAAACTCAGGCTTGATGGATATGCTCCACCTATGGGAATCCATGTAACAGTGAGCCACACACTGTAGTGAGCTGACCTTGCCACAACAATATCCGGAAGATGATGGAGGGATAGCTTCCTGTCACAGACACTCCCCATACTTTGGTACAACATCCCTAACTACATTATACAGAGCGCCTCACTAACACTCTGCAAGAGAAACCTTGAAGGGTGTATGGGGAATAGTAGATGCACCCCAGGGATCCCGTCATTGGCTCTGCTCCACAGAGAGATGGTTAATGAATCAATGGGGCGGCAAAAGCTGACACATTTTGGCTGGCCTTATGAATGGCCTCTGGCAGTTGGCCAAGTACCTACCTATGAATCTATACATACAGTATCTGCATATGCTGATAGCTTAATTTACTGTTCAGGTGTTGACTTACACTGTGCCAATGGCTGCTGTGTGTCAGTAGTTAAGGGCTGCCTATGTTGGATGCACACAGTAGATTGCCTGTACATGACAATTTACAGGTAGTTGTGTGTGTGCCATCTGTTTTTACTGTGTGTGCAGGTGGAGAAAGG
The DNA here is from genome assembly GCF_019279795.1 of Protopterus annectens. Lineage (NCBI taxonomy): Eukaryota > Metazoa > Chordata > Ceratodontiformes > Protopteridae > Protopterus > Protopterus annectens. The sequence continues at coordinate 1,788,449,749 of NC_056725.1, read as the reverse complement.
TGTCAGTCCCTAGGTGCCTACACTGTCAGTCTGTGTGCTATATATTCCCTCTTTGCCAAGGCATGGGCTTACAGGGCATGCCTCGGTCTGCCTACTGGGGCTGGCTCAAGGTGTTCATGGTCTGAGTACCTCTGTACCTGTGGGGCCCTTGGCAATGGTGGTGGGCTGTGAGGGCCTTCACCATTCTGTCCCTGCTGCAGCTATTTCCACAGGAACATATTGTTTAGCATGGCACACACTATGAAGATGTGGGCACATCTGTCTGGAGAGGCTCCACCAGATATGTCCAAGCAACAGAACCATGATTTCAGCATCTGCTCTATGATGATTCTGGTTTGTGTGTGTGCCTCATTATGGTGTTCCTGCATGGATGTGTGCATTTCTGATGGAAGTCATCATCCATGGTTCCAGTGCATAGCCAGCATCCCCCACCAGGTGGCCATTTGGGATGTCCCCCCTGGCAAATAACCAATACAGCTATGAGGCATGCCAGATGTGGGAGTCATGATAGCTATCAGGGCTGCCAGCATACACATCCATGATAATGCCCTGGGCATTGCTCATGACCTGGCAGTTGATGGAAGGGTATCCCTTGCAGTTTATGTAGCGTCTACCCTGCTCACCGGGTGGTGACTTGATGTGTATGTGCATGCAGTCTATTGCACCCAGTACCTCCGGGTGTTCTGCCACATGGTGGAAGAGACATATATTGCTGGTCAACTCCTGCTGCATTTGGGGGAAGTATATGTGCTCATTGGCATGCGGTAACATGGCATCCAGGAACTGGTGTAGTACTCTGGATGCTGATGCCTGTGAGATACCCATGATATCCCCAGTTAGTCATTGAAAGGTACCTGTAGCTAGTATTCTCAGGCTTACACATACCTTCGTATCCACTGGGATGGGTTCCCCTCTGTTTGTTCTGGCTCTGAGGCGTGGCCGGCACAGCTCCACAAGTTGCTGTAGGGTGTCCCTGTCCACCCCGTAAAGCTCTACTATCTCCAGATCATGTAGCCCCTGGTAGGTTACCCTGGGTCTTAACACTCTCCTCCTCCTCCTCT
>NC_056725.1:1788406188-1788443688 GCF_019279795.1 Protopterus annectens | reverse complement strand
TCATACCCCACAAGTGTACAGAATTGTCTAGAATGTCCAGCCCATATCTGCCGGTTGTTACCCTGTCCCCCTGCCATATCAGTGTGCTAATTTCTGACATGTAGGCAGCATTTCATATCATATAACTGACTGTCAGACCTGCACATATTTGGAAAATATCAAATAAAACAAACCTATCATTGTTCAATTCACTAAAGGTTTAAGAGGGCAATAGTCGAAATATGTCCAGGTTCACCTGCATGTGGTGAAGACATGCCCAGTGTGTGTGCAATAAGAGATGGACAAGTATGTGCATAACATCAACCTGGAATGTGGGAGTATGTGTAGAAACATTTAGGTAGTGCTAGCAAACAATACCTCCACAGGTATACCAGGTAAGAGGTGTATACTGCAGGTAAAACTCAGTTCATGTATATAGTTGTTGACAGCCATACCACTGTCCAAACTAAGGCAACAGTGTAAGGTACAGATCACAGCACTGACTAGGAAAGTAATGCAAACTACAGGAATATACTAGTTGTTAACTGACATCTCCCCCCCACCATATCTGCAACAATAAACTAAATACACAACTCAATCAGTGTGTGCTGAATTAACTCTACTGTTGGGACATATGTCCTATTGTTTGATAATTATTTAAATTTGTTTCTGTGCATGTGCCATGTTGAAATACTCCCACATTAGTGGCATGCTGCCATCAATGTACCTGCATGCTGTTGCAATGACGACTGTGGTTCCATATATGCATGTGTTCTGTTTGCTATGCAACTGTTCCATATCTGGTGTTTGGGTTAATGGGAATATCTATGCATGCTGTTATACCTAATCCTGGAATGTGTTGACTATTACTAATCCACATATGTTGATAAAATTTAAACACCATAGCACGTTCACGTTTAGGAAGGCCGGTCCCAGCGGACCCACCTGTCCCACCTCAGCTGGCCGTGGCACCGGGCACCGGCATGTCTGGGGCCCAACCAGGGACCTCCTCCTCCATTGGTCCTGAACCACCTTCAGGTGGAAGTGCCTCAGGGGATAGAGCTTGCCCCCTCCGAAAGCAGGCGTGGACAGGAACCTGTCACCCATCGCACAGTCTGGGTAATGGTGCGTAGTGAGCTCTGCAGGGAGTTTGGAGATCTGCTATGCCAGTTTAAGGGCCGTGTGTCACAACTAGAGGGTCAGCCTGGCCCTCCTACTCAGCCCCCAGCACAGCCACTTTTGGGGCTGTGAAGGTGCAGTGGTGACTGCCCATGGGTGGGGACTTCAGTCCCACTATTTCCACTAGGGTCTCATGGGTTTCCGATTTCCAAACACCCCTCCCCATCAAGGTGTCTACCCCCCACATGTGTCATATACCGCCCCTGTATGCATCGTGTTTGTCTTGTCTGTTAACCTACCCAACCTACCTTCTCAAATATACCTACTATCCCTCCCCAACTTCCCAATCTCATCTGAAAAAAAAAGGGCAATCTGTTCCCCCCCAAAAATCTCGCCCCATACATAGATGTCCACTTCACACATGTGTCCACTGGACACATGTAATCTAGTCTAATTGCCTTAATATATTATAATTGGTGTCCTCACCCCTCTCTCAGGGGTATGAGTGTCCAAATATATCTCTCCAAATTCAGTGTATATGCACAGCTGTTGTTGTAGAAGAAATGGGCAACTATGGACCTTTCCTACACCCTTCCTGCACATCCCTAGCTATTTTCCCTATTGTCTTTCCCTCTTTGTGCCCCTTTTTCACCACTTTCCCATCAACCCTTTTTAATTTCTTTTAAAGAAATTAGCGCGGGGGTAAGCGGGAGTAAGCACTTTTAAGCAGCAGTAAGCGAGTTTAAGCTTGTTTGTGTGGGGGTGAGCAATACCTATACAGGTTAAGCAATTGAGAAGCTAAATCAGTATAAGAAACTGTAACTGGAAGTTAGCAGTGCTTACCTCCGCACAAACCCGTGCAAACCTGCTTACAACTGCTAAAAAGTGCCTTAATCACTCTGTATCCAAAGGCCCTTGTTCTGCCCAGCAACAAAATAAACAGCCTCTGCAAGGCTCAAACCCAGGACCCTACACAGCATAGCCAAAGTGATTTATCACTAAGCCATGTCAGATATAGATAACACTGATGTTTTCTCAAACATATCATCCAGCACAGTCATTCAATAGTACATGAAATATATTTGAACATGTATTAGTAAGTGTGTGTATATATATTTCTATCTAAATAGATATATACATATATATATATATATATATATGTACATATATATATATATATATATATATATATAAATATCTACATATATATTTTATATATATATATATATATATATATATATATATATACATATATATAGATATATATCTATATATATATATATATATATATATATATGTAAACACGTATATATATATACATATATATATCTATAGATGTAAAAGAGAGCATAACAAATACATATATGACCACAGGCACCGTTAATGTGGGTGAGGGGGTCCAAGCTACATACGTATTGATATTACCCCCCCCCCCAAAGCCAAACAGGTCTGCCCTGCAATACAATACCAACTGTTGCAAGTCCCATAACCAGGACCAGACACAACATGGGCACAAGATGTTAACACTAATCCTTCCCACTTGTATGGTGTGAGGCTGGTATCAATAACATATCATGCAGTACTGTCTGGCTACCATATGGAATGTACAATGTGGAAGCAATAAACATTCCTAAGATACATATGCATACACACATATATATGCAGATACATATATACATATACATACATATAGATATATATGTAACTACACATACACACACAGAGATATGTATAGGAAGATACATATTTAGAAGGTGCACACCATACTGAACATCCAGTATTCCTATAGTTGCCTCCTTATCAAATGCACAGCGTATGAGCCACCCATACAAAAGACAATTGTTGCCTGAAACATACACCTACAGAGAGGTCAAAGGATATAACACCACACACATGTTTGCATACATGAGAAAGCTTTATTTATGTACTATTACAGTTGTATATGTCATGTCATATAGCTGTTTAGGCTTTGAAATACATACAAACAGATTAATGCAATTCTCAAACAGATCATTTAATACAGTATTCTGAAAAGCATAACATATGTTGCTGTCCAGGCCAAGGCCTTCAAGTAGTACAACAGTAAATACAGACTGGGCCACAGGATAACAATCAATCAACAGTAAGTAATGCAGATTTATAGTCCATCAGCCTCTAACTACAGTCTGTACGCAATCCCTCGGGGAAAAGGCGTCAGCTGACACAATGGGATGTATCTGTTACCTAACAAGGCATAACTGAAACCATCACAATCACACTGACAAACAGAACAGTCTGTATGGCAGGAATCAGTAGGCCAACATTTTCCCAAGGTGAAATGTATGGTAATGTACACCCATATACCTTAAGGCAGCTTACTCCTGATATCCCTCACATGTTGTAACAGCCTAGGTTATTTATAGTGCACCCCCCTCCCACATAGACTGACTTACAGGGGCATATACCACTGTTACATACACTGACCTCTGGACTGCAGAAGGGCACACATGTATTGTGCAGATAAAGCCCACACATATATGGACCCAACCCTACAATATGTGTGGGGACCACAACAGCACTGGAATGATGGCAGGAATGGCAGCATGACATAATCACATGCCACTACATAGCAACACCTGACTGCATGTCATATGGACAAAGCCTGGTATGTAGGTGCAGGACAGAGTCCGGAACACATGCCCATATGTGAAATAGTATTGTCATACACTAAGCAAGTTGCTGGTGTAACAGGATAGTCTGCAACATACCCTTAGTCAGGAATATGAAGTCAGAAACACAAATGGATAAAGCCATGTACTGATAGCACTCAACACACACTGCCAGTGATATATCTGACACAAGACCTGTGTGGTGGACCAACAAAACATAACAGGCACACCTCTGGCCATCAAGTGGATAGGCCCACAGTTGAGAGCTATGCAGACACACTGCATTCCATTTTAAACTAGTATGTACACACAAACCCTGTAACACTGGTGCTATACAATCCATACAACAACACTACTCACTGTCTGTAGTTCTGGAACTTCATACAAATATGTAGCTGGCCTGAGTATGCAAGTTCTCTTGTAAGAGGTATTGCTACCTGCGGTCTGTAACACTGCTGCCCATACACAGGAAGGATGTCCGCCATACAGGAAAGGTAAAGGGACCATGCCCACATGATGTAGGGATTTATAGTGGTGGGTTGCCATGACAGTGGTAATTGGAAGTACTACACAGCATGCTGAATGCAGGTAGCAAGTGGAGGACACTGATTGGTGCAGAGACCATCACCTGATCATGTGCATCACCTACAAAAGCCATGCTGCAATCTATTCCAAGCAGCTCAATCTATTTACTGGAGAGAGAGAGAGAGAGAGAGAGAGAGAGAAACTGAAACCGAAACCAAAACTAAAACAGAAACAAACAAACAAACCTAGAAAGAAAGCAGGCTTAAGCCAAAGCAAAAGAGATAAAAAAAATACTCCTACAAGGAAACTATCCAAAACAGACCTCATTCCTACAACAGGTTTGTGAAGTATATATGCATGTGATTGACTGTAGTACTTGGTCCATAATAATGGGATAGATGATGTGGAATGATTTATATGTGCCATCAGGTGTTGTTGTAATGATGTTCAGCTGAACAACTGCTAAGGACAATAGAGTCTGTCCCTGTGGGTAATGAGCTATATCCGTCAACTGTGAAGAGCAACACTGACTGACAAGATGTAAGCCATCATAGTGTGTATTGTGTAATGGAAAGCATGTATATTACTGTGGCCAATAGCTGGTGGTGTAAGTAATTCCATAATGATGGACACATGGGTTCCAAAGCCCACCACTTGCAGGACACTCAGGTTAACATGTATTGTAGCAAGCTGAAATGCCATAGGTGTGTAATAGGCTTACCTGCAATCTGGCCCTATGTGTACCCCCTAATGTTAGGCTGTGTCCATATGTGGCACCTGTTTGAGTTGTAGCAAGGCAGAATAGTGCAGCAGCTGTGCAGGAAGGAGTGTTAGAGATTGTGGACCTGATGTCTGAATGTACCCCATACATATAGGTATGTATATGTGTATATATATATATATATATATATATATATATATATATATATATATATATATATATATATATATATCTATATATATATATATATATATATATATATATATATATATATATATATATAGATATATATACACATACATACATGTATGTCTACAGATGTACTCAGAACTACATATATACATACACACACACACACACACACACACACACACACACACACACACACACACAACTTAAAATGTATCTATCTATATATATATATATATATATATATATATATATATATATATATATATATATAGATATATGTGTATGCCTACATATATACAAACATACACACACATATGTATATAAATACACGTTCCCTATATTTCCATCACAGTGCTGCATGCTATGTGTGAGGGAACATCACACATAGCAATACACGCTGATATATACAGCTGTAGGTGTGTGCAACATGGACGGTTATGTCACATGTGAACCCCTTGTTGGGACCACATTGCCCTTGTCTGTGAAGTAGGTAATGGGAATTTGGGGAAGGATAGCAGGTATATTTGTGGAGGTGGTCTGGGTTGGTAGATATAGAGGACAGCCTACAGGGATGGTATATGACACATGTGGTGGGTTAACACCATGGATGGTGTATGTGGTCTATGATGTGGAAGCTCCATGAGCCCCCATATGGAAACAATGGGAACAAGGCTTCCACCCATTGCTAGTCACAACAGCAGCTTCACGGCCCTGAAGGTGCCAGACCTAGAAGCTGAGCAGGAGGGGCATGTGGACCCTGTGATTGTGTACTGAGGGCGTCAAGGTGCTGTAGCACATCCCACAAGTTTCTTTGGATCCCCCAATGGAACAGACTCTGGACCTGACCTCGGGTGACAGGATCATGTCTGTGTGTGCCCCAAGAGGGGGACACCATCCCCTGAGGTGGTTCCACCTGAAGGTAGTGCTTGACCAGTAGTTGAGGAGGCCCCAGGGGTCCCACATGTGATGTGGCCTGAAACATGACCAGATGAGTTGAGAGAGGTAGTTCTACTGGCAACTATTCCCTAAACATGCTATTGTGTCAGTGTTATAGAGCATGCATAGATATCCCCAATATCACATAAAGACAGATATGCAGCAATCACATAGCAAGCATAGCACATGCATATATGGAACCATAGTGGCCCTGACAAAGGCATGCAGGTGAAATATTCCGTAACAGGCCAGCAATGATAGTGTCCCCACAGGAAACATGGCTACAAACACATAGCACAAAGCATGGTACAATACAATATATGCCCCGATGGTAGGTAAGCTGTAGCCATACCTATTAAGTTGTGTGAACAGTTTGTTGTCACTAATATGGTGGAGGGGAGACAGAGATGTGTATTTGTGTATTAAGAACTATGGTAGCCTTGCTGTATGAGTTGCTCAGACCTGTTTCCATCTTTATGTCTTTCAGGCAAGATGTCCCACAGATGGCTACTGGTGTATTCAGCATCTGAACATGAGGTCATTCTTAACCACCTGATACAGCACTATCAGGTTCTTTTCAGCAGGACAGCCCATGAGCAGCAGCAGCGGACCACCCTGTGGAACAATCTAGTCCACAGGGTCAGTGATGTCGGCCTGCATAACCGCAGTTACAAGCAGGTCCGGCATCATTGTAGTGACCTGCTTCGCAATGCCCATCAGCGTGCTGCTGCAGTCCAGGGGGATCACCTCACAACAGGGAGGGGTCATGCCATCCATCCCCCTGACACATGTTGAGGAGTTCCTCGCCAGCCTCGTGGGACCTGCCGCTTGCACACGCAACAACTGGCAGAGACCATAATGGAGATGGCTGCTACCCACACACACCAGCTGAGGAGCTTGCAGGTAAGGCCACAGGGCACATCAGTAGACCACTGTTGCGTATGCATCCACATCTGTACAGGTAAATCCTGCATATGTGAGATGTCATATATGTCTGTTGCTGCGCAGTAGTAATAAACAGATGTGCATAAGCTGTAGTATTGTGGACTTGTACTGTTGATGTACTGTAATGCTGCACCCACCCTGTAGCAATGCCACAGCTGTGGCCACTGACATCACATCTCTCACACTCTTATGTAGGTCCCTCTGGTATACCACCAAGGCAGCAACCTGTAGCTGGTGAGTATGGTTTATGTTCATGCTTGGCAATACACCAGTCATGTAATGACTATGGCATATTCCATGCACAAATCTAACAGACCTACCCATAATGTATGCCGTACATGTTCACATATTGTTGCTGTTAACTGCACTGCATCAAAGTGGTGACCATGATGGGGTATCTGAAGGGTATGTCAGACACCTGCAAGATAACTAACATCCTGTAATTGTAAAATGTGTCCACAGGGATGAACATAATGGTGGGACACATGGCCTACAGTAGGGACATGTGTGAAACATCACCCTTATACAGTGCTACAACAGTGTATTTACCAGTATTACAATGGCAACTGTTACAGATCTACACTACGGCATATAATATTGTGGTCCCCAACCCTTAACACCTGCAATGTTGTCCCAACATGAGCACTGAGTGTGTAATATGGAATCTTAGGTTAGTGCAGCAAATATGGGGAATACATAGCTTTACAAACACTGGAAGCATATGTGTGCACACACTTCAGAGAAAATATAGTGGAGGCAGCTGTTTAGGTACTGCCTGCATGCATTTGTTATGGAAATGCACCTTTCAGAAAGTACACATCCTTGATGTCACACCACATATTGGTCTGCTGTCCAACACGTATGGCCATCAAATGTGCACATTTACCTGCAACAGTGGCAGGTGTGGCTTGCGCACATCTTACATGACATGGTGTGGGCCCCATACCCAACAGGTAGCACCCATGAGCAGCACATGTAGCCATAACTCGCCACTGCATATGCCATGGAAAAAAGTGCAGACAGTCATGTGTGTGGCAAGGATGTATGGGGCAGGAATGATGTAGGAAATAGACAGATGGCCACCCAAGACAAATTATGTCACATGTAGCAAACTGGTCATATGGGCTGCCCACTAACATGCCACAACACTGAGGGGGTAGCAGGAATGTCCAGCAAGTACTGGCTGTGCGGTACCCGTGTCAACAATTGCCTGGACTCTGTAAGCATGTGGCCTATGGGTTAAGGTAATCAGATGTGACAGTTGTGCCACAGGAAACATCAGCCAGACCTCTCTACAGGTAGTGTATGCATAACAGAAGAGGTCCCCAACCGTCACGTGTTGCAATGTGTACTGGTGTACCATGACCACACTGGAAACCTACAGACAGTATCATGTAAGATACAGGTTCTGCACAACCAATGCCTCACCCCAACTCAGGCCCACCATCTCCATCCGTACTGTGCCGGTGCCAGTGTATATCTGTATGTTTGCCAGTCATTAGCTGGGATTAGGCTGTTACATGTGGTGTTCAGTGTTTGGGACACTGCACACTGACACACATGTGTAGGCCATAGTTGTCAAGCATCTGCAAAAAGGCTGAATGTGGGGAGGGTGTGTCATCATGACACACCAGTGCACTGCAGCAGGGATCCTAAGGATGCTATGAATGGCTGTCTCTACACACAGTCAGGTTCAGGAATTGTGGCAGACATAACCCTGACTCCACAGCAATAGTGGTGGCAGTGTATGAACTCCAAGGGATGTGCACATGAGTAGACCTTGCAATCATGCAGAGTTGGGTGACATGTGTAGGGCAGACTGACCATATACTGGCAAATGCAGATGGCCATTGCTAGTATACCCCTGCTAGGAATAGTGACTGCTGTAGTACACATAACAATAGGTGCAACAAACCATCACGATAAGGGCGTGCACACATATGCACCCACGCAGTGTATACATCACGGTCAGCATATGCACACCTAACACATTTGTTAGACATGGGATGTGAGTGTACAGGACATATGTCACATATCAGGCTCATGTAATGTTAATATATGCAGTGATGTGGTCCCATGGCATATCAAGGAAGAGTGCGTCATATCAATAAGGGTGTGTACACTCCCCATAGCCATGGTAAAGTTTGACGGTTTTCAGTGTAATAGTATCGTATTGGTCATACATGCACCACTGGTGCTGATATTTGTAAACCAGTCATCAGGCATTCAGAAATGACATCTGTCCACATATCATCCCAGGTATGTGTTGCACTGTGAGCATTAAAGCAGACATAACTAACACAATGATACACTTTCAGCAATGGTTTGTACACCTGTGAGGTATGGTGCACAGTACATGGCAGGGTGCAGAATAGGTGCACAGCAATACTGTCTACATGGGTGCAGTGTTTTCCAGGGGAAGGGGCATCACCTACTAACACAGCCCATGCATCACATACATGTATACTATTGCTAGCATGAATTGACTATAGCTGCACTGCATGCTGTTGAGTACCATATGTTATGCATGTTGACAGATGGGTAATGGGAGGACTCTCTGTACTATATTTGTGCAACCTCAGCTGTAGGTGTGTGTGTGTGTGTGTGTGTGTGTGTGTGGGGGGGGTTATTTTGTCTGTAAGTGCAATCTGATGGAGTGGAGGGGAGTTGATGCATGTATGATGTGTGTGTGCATGTGTGTGTGTTTGTGCGGGTGTCCATGTATGCACATGTGTGATTGTGCAGTTGTTCATATGGCAGTACTTCCCTTTGGAATCATGCAGTACATGGACATGAACTGACACATGAGACATGAGACACCAGGAATACTTGTCTGATATGTAATCACAGGACAGCTGATAGTATAATAAAGTCTGTAGCATGGAACATGCATCGGGAGGGAAAATAGACACCAGGTATACCCTTAATATTGCAATCAGCAGAAAAGTGAATGACTACCCACTTGTGCAGCACTATAGCTGCATTGGGGATTGCTAGACAACACCAGGGAGTGTATCCATATATTACTGTTTTCCACATGATAAGTTGATTGAGCAGCAGATGTGGCATGTATTGAGCAATAGTTACGTATGACACTTCAGTGCATGACATTATGGAGTGAAGGTAGTAGCCCCTAACATATGGGAGCCATGCTCACAATGTCCAGACATACCCAGGGTGAACACTCGATGACAGCAGTGAGGTCATATAAAACCTACTCCACTCAAGTCAAGGAGGTAATGGAGTAACAGGCCTTGTGTTGTGATCACTCGTCTAAGCATTTAGAGGAATGATACGTTAATGAGTGGTATTAATGAGTGTATGTTACCAAGTGTGATGCAGGATGGGGAACTTACGTGAATAAACATGAGACTGTCTGTAAACTCAGGGACAGGTAGGTATTATGGTGGAATTTCGGTGTGTGTGTGTGTGTGTGTGTGTGTGTGTGTGTGTGTGTGTGTGCACTGTTATGCAATGTCGTACAAGTCTTAAAGTGCATTTCTTGTTTTCCCCACAGGTGGCAAGGTGGGTCTGGGTCCCTCCTGCATGCAATCTGATGTTGGTATCCATAAAGACACTGAAGATGATGATAGGACTGTTGAGGCACAGGCGGGGTTGTCAGAGGCCAAAACTGTGCCATCGTTTGACATCCCACTGTTAGCCACCCCAACCCCGCACACAGTTACAGTGCCTATACATACCCCATCACCAGTGGCCATAGCAGAGGGGCAGTTGGCATTTGGTGGCAGTGCATAAGAGAGTGTGGTATCTATACCTACTGTGTCTGGTCACAGCAGGCATAGCCAGATGTCCATCAGGGCACCACATAGGCAGCTGTACCGGGGTGCTTGTGAAAGGGCCGCTGATCATCATGCCTCTGGCAGAAATGCCACAACTGGTACCACCTGGTGCATGTTTCAGACTGTCATGGGGGCTCAGAAACCTATGGAACTCTACACCAGACAGGGCCTGAGGCTGCAGAGGGCTGCTCTCTCATCTGTAAGTGACAACTTCCATGAACTTGCAGGTGCCTCTGTGATTATACTGAGGTCATGGATAGATGGTTGGGTGAGATGGTGGTCCTCATCAACTGTGGTTTGTCCATGCTCGAATATGTGGTGGGAGTGGGACGATGGCCACATGGACATAAGCCAGCAACATCAACAGCTGGCAGTCGATGTGGACATGCTAGGACACCAAGGCACTCCTGTAGTGGCAGTACCAGCCCCAGCACTTCAGGGGGGCATTGTCCACACCACAGCAGGCTACATGCACATGGCCCTGGCCATCCTAGGAGGGACCTGGTTCCACCGGACATTTGTCATCATCAGGGGAGATTAGCACATTGAGGCCTGTACCTGGATGTGCCCATGGAACCCCTGGCAGGCACAGTCCACGTGTCCTTGGCCAGAGGTGGTGAACTGCACACCCTGCCAGGTATGGTCTGGAGCTGTCCAAAAACACCTGTATAAGGCAGCCACATGGCAGAACTGTGTGCATGCATACCCACATACTATACAAACACACCTAGGGCAACCCCATACCTACACACACCATTTCAGCTAATTACACCCTTCACCCACACACATGGTGTCAAACGTATGGTCCACCCTTGGTCTCTGGCAAACCAACAACACACCCTGTGCATATATGATATCTGTGTTACATCCCTGTCATCCATAACATCGATGCAAGGACAGGCTAATATGGTTCTGGTGCATGCAGTGACTGTACTACAGTGTACCAATGTACTTCTGTGTAATGTGTTGTCAGCAGTAATGTTTAATGCATACATGTCAGGCAGTGTAGCTGCTCAGCCATGATGCATTATAGCTGTTAGCAACACTGAGTGATTGTGGTCTCCATAATTTTATCCATTTGTGTTGTAGGTGTACATGTGTCAGCAGGAGGATGGTCTGCAGTCATATTCCACAGGGGGTATGGCAATGTGGTGGCACCATGGCTGTGACATATCTTCTATACAGCTGAACACATGTCACAGGTCTGTATAACAGTTACTGCCTGTACCACATGGACAGGTGACCCACTGGGACATGTATAATCAGCAACCTGATGTAGATCCATCCACATACACACACACTTTTACTTGGCAACACTGGGACTAGACCCATACCTAGGCATGTAGTGTTACTGATGTGTGTGGCTTTCATTGCACACAACACACAGCATTTAGGGTGAGATGTGTTACAGGTTATATTTTACATGCAGAACATCCCTAGACATGTACAGTATGGTAATGGGGGATGTAATGGTTATATCTGGACAATACATAGTGTGACATCATATACACATTAACAGACACATAACAGACAGACACACATCCGAGAGACCTGGGTCTATCGGTGCTAACTAACTTGTCAGTGTGTCCAATGTAGGTAGGCTGCACACAGCACACGCATAACTGGGCTAGATTGTGGTATCATTTACCTGTATGGTAGATCGTGACAGTGGTCACCATACAGTACTACATGGGACATGTACCGGGTGTACCATGGTGTAATGACAGTCTACACAGCACCCACACCCCACAGTGGATATTGTACACAATGGAACCCATGATGACACTCTGACATACCCACCATCACACATTGCCCATGACTGCGACACAACACATTGTCCATCCCAACAGGTGTACTACAGGGATATGCATCTAATGCACATGCCACAGGCACAGTAGGGTGATGCATTGTCATGCCTCACCTATGGGCAGCAACATCACTATCTTTAATACTGTGTGGCAATGCATATTGTAATAGGAGTATGTGGCCTTGGAATGCTGTACCCTACAGATATACAGACATGCACACATACACACACTTGCCAGAACTCAATGGGTATCCCATGCCTATTGACCCATTTGTACAACACTGCTGTGCTGGTACTGCAAGGCTAATGTAGCCATTAGGGAGAGGAGCGTAACAGGATACATGTAATGCCCAGTACAGCAGCAGCCACATCTTACTATGGCAATGGGTGTTGCGGTGGGTGTGAAGGCCCACATGGTATTCCCAGCTACATGTGTACTAACACACAGACACTGCTATCCTCAGTAATGCACATGTACACATTTGTCAGTACTGGGGTGCATCGCTGCAGGTGGTCATAGATGTGTACCTGTCTACTGTCCATGGAGAGATGGGAAGTGTTGGGGATGTGTGGACAGTGGTATCATACCACCTGCCATGTGCCAGCAGGCACTCTATCGACAGACACCACTGTGGTGATCCTCAGGGTGAGAGGGACATGCATCAGCCAATCCTCTGGTGCTCTTGCAAATCGCCACTGAGGTGATCCAGTTGACATGTATGCAACATGTCTTACAACACATGGTTAGTATCTGTGATGGAGACCTATACCCAAGCATGTTCTGTTGACTGTGGTAGTGTAGTGGAGGTACCCGTGGCATCTGGTGCCTACAGGGTGTTGTGTCCTATCTGTGCCAGTTGTAACACAGCTGGGCAGACATGTCAGTGTCAGTCAAGCAAAAGTTGCCTGTATGTATCCAAGCTGGATACCTGCCATCTGCACATCTGTACAAGGGCTGACAGACATCATCTTGGCAACTAGCTATGCAGTAGGCTGATTGTGTCGACAGACATCTGTCACCAATATGTATGCCATTACTACATGTTGGAAGCCCTCACTAACATGTGCTGTACAGACAGTAGTCTACAGTTACTTTCCACATGTCATATCATTATCCAGTAGAGGATATATACTGTGACACAGCTCACACACCAGGTACTAAACAGTGAGGCCTCAGAGTTCAGCTATGCCTGCAGGGGTGCTTGTTGCCAGTACTAGATTTAGCAATCTACTCTTGCCTGGGAAAGCACTGTCAACAGTAATAACAGCATGATACACTACATGCCAGTGTGACGGCACGTAACCTGGGTTACTACACTTGTATGTAACACATTCACATGGATAAGAGTGATGTATAGGTCTTATATACTTGAGTGTCCCAGACATGACACTCACACCCCTTGCTACTGTATTGACGCATGTTTTGTACATGGCATTAAATGCACTTATTACTGATGTCATTACCCTGCTATGTTATCAGACTGGGATGTGAGCACTGGTTACCAGGACTGAGACATGCTTTGCAGGTGTCAGCATTGCTGCAATATAACAGCTAAGCACATTTGCGTACTGGTAAGCGTAGCCTACATGGTGTAAGCACCCTTATGTTTAACTGTACGTACGCACCACTTAGCTTCGCGCAAACCCATGTAAATGCACTAAAAGTTGCTCAATACTGCCTTAACCACTCTGTATCCAACACCCCTTGTTCTGCCCAGCAACAAAACAAACAGCCCTTGCACCCAGGACCCTGTACACTATAGTCAGAACAGTTAACCACTATGCCATGACAGCTGTGACAGCAGTTATTTTTCCAATATATCTGTCAGTACACATATTGAATAGTATTGAACAATTGCTGTGACTTCCACAATTGGGTAGTACTTGCTAGTGATATTACTGTTGCATCACATATGTTGTTATATCTAAATATACACATATCATATACATACGGTGTGATACATCTGGGAAGTTATACAAAGGCATAATGTTTACACATGACAAGGATATGGATATATGCATATGTAGATATATATGTCTACATGTACATACATATATATTAATATATATATATATATATATATATATATATATATATATATATATATATATATATATTTTTTTTTTTTTTACACATCTGTATAGTGCATCATATATATGGCCATTTATAGATCTCTCTGTAGATATATATATATATATATATATATATGCACATCCTATGTGTACAGATATACCTATTTATGTCAATATATATGTATGATATCTATAACTATATGCGCATACATATCTAAACGGATATACCTATTTATGTTGATATATATGTAGATATCCATAACTATATGTGCATATATATCTATATATCTGTATATGTGTAGACATATATAGCTGTGTATATGTATATATTTTAGTTTGTATATATATATATATATATATATATATATATATATATATATATATGTAGATATATATGTGTGTACATATATATATATATATATATATATATATCCATATATGTATGTAGATATGTATATGTCGATATATCGATATAGATATAGGGATATATATATATATATATATATATATATATATATATATATATATATATATATATATATACCATATGTCCAGAAAATGGAGTGGAGTCCTACGTCAGCACCAGTAGTCCCAACCTTTTATTGCAAGGGGATGTCATGTATGTATTGCAGGTATATATGTAGACTGTTGCTACTGTAACAGGGGCTGGCTTAACAGACATGTTGTGTTTGGGAGGTCACATCTGCTTTTGACATGTACGCCATTGGTTACTGACAGACATCGTAAGGACATCATAGTACAGTACCACTGCTAGCACAGTAATGATCCTGTGGATTACAGCATAGATATGACCAATATATGTGGACAGTTTGGCACACTGTGATCAGTCCAGAGGTGTACACAGATCCTCTTAGTGCGAGACATGTGGACCACACCTGACAATGTGGATGTTAACAGCCATGTACATGGGTATATTACGTAAATACTGAACTACATATGCCCACACAGTTTATGCATTCACATATGCCAGTCTGTCCTGACACATACCTGGTGGTGCAGAAGTCACATGGCCACATACTACCCAGTAGTTAGTGACATTCATCTATACAGAATCCCACTGCTTTGTCAGAAATACACAACAGTTATGGTGGCCTGGCAGCAGTATGTCTTGCAAATATTTGGACATACACACTGGGTGATTACACTAAGCTGCTAGGCATGTAAGAAAGCACTGTGAAAACTACAGGCAGACTGTCACAACACTCGATTACATTTTGTATGGGGGAATACACATGTACCTGCAAATATAGCAGAGTCTACACGCATGTCACAGCACAGCGTAACAGACACCTTTGAGGAAGTGCATACCCACAACCAATGTGAACACAGCCACAGCCACATATGGTATGCAAGCTTAATATGACACTATATGGACTATCTGATAAACACCATCCTCATATGTGCCACTCACACACTAACCCTTCATAAACTGGGTCACAACACAGTGTGGTCCGATGCCTGTCTGTGGTATGGGACACGTGTGTGTTGGCCCTACAGACATGTGAGCTGATAGGGTAACATACATTGGAGCAGCATGTAACATCAGATAGAACAGGACCAAGAACATGGCATCTACCACAGTCTGTGCACAAGCTAAGGTATGTATGTGCAATATACATACTGTTGACAATCACCATAAGTACACAGACCCCAGTACTGTAAACACAACTGCAGAATGCACAGGTTATGTCCTCAGAAATAACCCCTACTATACATAACATGTCTAGCAGTCTGATATCTGACTGGCTTGTTATCAGGTATGATGTCAATAAATAATGGTGTACAGAACATATGCACCTCTTGCTGCATGACATATGTACTAAGGTTGATAGACTTGTGGCTGGAGCCATAAACACTGGGCCAATATTGGCATGTTGCTGAGATACCCTCATACATTTACTGTCATAACAGGGTTTGTTGTGACATATGTCCTATGAGGGATATGAAGTCAGGAAGTCTCATGGCTGTCACCATGTACTGACTGCAATCCTCAGACTATGCTTCTGCAGTTCTAAGATAGGTGATCTGTGAGTAACACAAGAAACATAAGACTCCAAACATTGCCCAGTCTGCAGATAACCATACAGTTGGGAGTTTCCTCAAACACATAACACTGTCATGAGAGGTATTAAATCATGTAGACCAGCCATATCCACACACACCCTGTTAAACCAACATTACTCCAAATGCATAAGGGCATCACTTACATTCTGTAGTCATGTCTGGCACATCCCCCTCCTGTTTGTTGGCCTGCCTCCACAGTGTATGTTGTTAGAGGTAAATCCCAGTACCATCTGTAATGCTGTTTGCCAAACACCAACATGAGGTCCTTCTCACAGAGAACAAAAAGGCCCAATGCACACATGATGTTCCTAGATATTAGAGTGTGTTTCCATGCAATTGGCTATGGAAATGTTACCACAGCTGTTCCACATGCAATCAGCTAGAGGGGAACTGCAATTCGTGCAGAGGCCATCAGCTGATCATGAGCATCACTTACAAAACACAAGCTGCTGCCTAAGCAAAGCAGGTGTACTTCTCCATATCCACCAGAGAGGGAGTGAGAGAGACAGATGAAGACAAAGTAAGTCAGGGAGGGTGTGGGAGAGTAAAACCTAAGCATGTTTGTGACACACACTTACCAGTACAGGGTTTCAAACCCCTGACTGACTATGTATTGCTATCACACATCTATGCAGTTATTGCATGCGCCACATAGCTTACATGTTAGTGGGCTGTCTAAATGTATATCTGATAGTGAGTGACATCTACAACAGTGATATAGGAGTGATAAGGTAGGTGTAGTACATGTGCCTGTCCACATGAACAGGTGTCAACAGCCACACTCTCTCAGGGACTCACACACATTAACACAGTTGGCAGGGTCAGGAATAGACTCCCTAACTACCCAGTTTGCCATAATACAGTAAGACACAGGTATCACATGCACCACAGGGGTTATCCAGATGATATATGGGTAAAGGGTATGTGAATGTGTCTGACATCAGATGGCATGCTTCAGTAGGCCAATGGGAGTTGTAGTGAGTGTGAATGGGGTTGAAATCATTATACTCCACACACACACACACACACACACACACACACACACACACACACACACACACACACACACACACACACACACACACACACACAGTGCCAGTACAGACATGCATGGGTGCATTGCTTCACAGGTGTGTACTGGTTGACTGTGCCAGAAGGCTTTACAAGGCTAGGTAAAGGGTATACCTTGGCATCAAGCCACATGACAATGGTCTGCAGTGTGGCTTAGGGGTGTAGTGTCTGGAGTGGCCCACACAGGTGGGTATCATATTCACCATTCAGACATCTGGGTTACTATTGTGTGTGGCCAGTGCTGTGCAATTCTTGCCATGTATGTGATCATGTGGAACTGTACCTGGGGTGTTTGGGCCATGTTTTGTACACAGATTGTCATCAGATGTGCCAGTTCTGGCCTCATGTGGTGGAAACTGTCAATGGACACCCAGTTGACCCTGCACCTACATTGACAGCATGCTACAGGTATTCCCTAGTGTCAGTGGCATCTGTCCATGCAGGGCATGTGTTTAAGGCAAGGTATGTCCTCTGTGGGTCTCATTTGATGGCACTACAGTTGTTGCAGAGGTCCAGTGGGGAACATAGTGAAGGTGCACTGTCTACAATTATGTGTCTATTGTAGTGATGGGACAGGGTGCCATGCCCTCTGTAGTCCACTGCAATCACATCATGGCTACTATCTGTGGGTAATATGCAGGGTACTACCAACAAAGCAGTTGTTGCCTAGGCGAGTGTGTTTGTGTATGAAACATGGGTTGAGAGTGTTCTCTGGGTAATACAAGGGTTGCCTAATTTGTTCACCAGGTCTTGATGTCACATGTAGGGGTATGGATTGGCAACCCCAGACTCTCTGCTGTTTGACATCTATTATCCTTGTAAGGTGGACATTGTAACATGTAATAGGTCCACCATATAAGAAATTTGCAAAACCCACTGCACAATGAGTCCAGTTGTTACACACACAGCCACTTCCACACAGGACACAGATGACAAACACAGACAGACACACACCAAGTCTCACAGTTGCCATGTCTGGGATTGGAACTCTTACCCAATTAATACATCACACTACAGCATTATGCAGGTGTACCACACGCCACAGAGATTGCTGGGCTCCTATTTCCCTAAAGGTGTATTTCAAGGTGAATGACATCAGCAGTCTTGCCAAAGAAGGGCAATGGAGGTTGTATTGACTGTGAATGGCCTCAAAAGCACTGCTCCCTACACAGACAAACATCCACACTTGCCATGTCTGGGAATAGATCTCCTACCTAACTAGTTTATCACACTACAGCATTATGCAGTTATAAGAAGTGCAAAGGAGATTACTGGACTACTCCTTTCCCAAAGGTGTATTTCAAAGTGAACGACATCATCAGGCTTGCCAGAGTAGGGCAATGGAGGTTGTATTGACTGTGAATGGCCTCAAAAGGATTGCTCCCTACACAGACAAACACGCACAACTTACCATGTCTGGGAATAGAACTCTTATGTAAGTAGTTTATCACTCTACAGTATTACGCAGTTATAGGATGTACCACGGAGGTTACTGGGCTAGTCCTTCCCCAAAAGTGTATTTCAAAGTGAATGACATCAGCAGGCTTGCCTAAGTAGGGCAATGGAGGCTGTATTGACTGTGAATGGCCTCAAAACCATTGCTCCCTACACAGACAAACAAGCACACATACAAACATCCACACTTGCCATGTCTGGGAAGAACTCCTACCTAACTAGTTTATCACACTACAGCACTACGCAGTTATAGGACACACCATGGATATTACTGGATTACTCCTTCCCCAAAGGTGTAATTCAAAGTGAATGACATTAGCAGGCTTGCCAAAGTAGGGCAATGGAGATTGTATTGACTGTGAATGACTTGAAAAGCATTGCTCCCTACACAAACAAGCACACACACAAACTTGCCATGTCTGGGAACATAACTCCTATTGAACTACTATATCACACTACATCATTATACTGTTATAGAACACATCACAGAGATTACTGGATTGCTCCTTCCCCAAATATGTATTTCAAAATGAATGACATCAGCAGGCTTACTAAAGTAGGGCAATGGAGGCTGTATTGACTGTGAATGGCTTGAAAAGCATTTCTCCCTACACAGACAAACATCCTCACTTGCCATGTCTGGGAACAGAACCCCTACCAAACTAGTATATCACACTACAGCATTAACAAACCAAGAAAGCAGGCACTAGTAGCAGTCAAAAGCATGAAAAACAACTGACAGATGCAAAAAGGTTTTAATAAGTTGAAGCGCTTTTCGTTTGCTACCTTTTGCAAACTTCTTCAGATCAACAGTTTAAAAACCTGTGTGTGCCTGAGTGTGGTGTGTCTGCCTTTTTTTTAAACTGTTGATCTGAAGAAGTTTGCTAAAGGTAGCAAATGAAAAGCTGTTCAACTTATTAAAACCTTTTTGCATCCATCAGTTGTTTTTCATGCTTTTGACTGCTACTAGTGCCTGCTTTCTTGGTTTTTCATCTGCAGTTTCTCACTACAGCATTACACTGTTATAGGACGCACCACAGAGATTACTGAGCTACACCTTCCCCAAAGGTGAATTTCAAAGTGAATGACATCAATAGGCTTGTCAAAGTAGGGCAATGAAGGTTGTAGTGACTGTGAATGGCCTCAAAAGCATTGCTCCCTACACAGACAAACAAACACACACACAAATATCCTCACTTGCTATGTCTGGGAAGAGAACCCCTACCAAACTAGTATATCACAATACAGAAGTACACTGTTATAGGATGCACCACAGAGATTACTGGGCTATGCCTTCCCCAAAGGTGTATTTCAAAGTGAATGACATCAACAGGCTTGCCAAAGTAGGGCGATGGAGGTTGCAGTGACTATGCATGGCCTCAAAAGCATTGCTGCCTACACAGGCAAACTAACACACACACAAACTTCCACACTTGCCATGTCTGGGAATATAACTCCTACCTAACTAATTTATCCCACTACAGCATTATGCAGTTATAGGATGTGCCACAGAGACTGCTGGGTTATTTCTTCCCCAGAAGGTGTATTTCAAAGTAAATGACATCAGCAGGCATGCCAAAGAAGGGCATTTGAAATTGTAGTGTGTGTGACTAGCCTCAAAAGCACTGAACCCTACACCAACAAACACACACACAGCTGCCATGTCTCAGATTAGAACTCCTACCTAGCTAGTTTATCACAGTACAGCATTACACAGTTATGGGATGCACCACAGAGATTACTGGGTTACTCCCTCCCCAAAGGTGTATTTCAAAGTGAATGACTCAGCAGGCTTACCAGAATAGGAAATGGAGGTTGCAGTGAATGTGCATGGCCCCCTACACAGACAAACATCCACGCTTGCCATGTTGGGAATAGAACTCGTACCTAACTAGCTTATCACACTACAGCATTACACAGTTATAGGATGTGCCATAGAGATTACTGGGCTACTTCTTCCACAAATGTGTATTTCAAAGTGAATGACATCAGCAGGCTTGCCAAAGAAGGGCACTGGAGGTTGTAGTGACTGTGCATGGCCTCAAAGGCATTGCTCCCTACACAAACATCCACTCTTGTGTCCGGGAATAGAACTCCTACCTAACTAGTTTATCACACTACAGCATTACGCACTTATAGGATGCACCACAGAAATTACTGGGCTACTCCTTCCCCAAAGGCGTATTTCAAAGTGAATGACATCAGCAGGCATGCCAAAGTAGGGAATTTGAAATTGTAGTGAGTGTGACTAACCTAAAAGGCATTGATCCCTACACAAACACACACACACAGTTGCCACATCTGGGATTAGAACTCCTACCTAACTAGTTTATTACACTACATCATTACATAGCTATAGGACATGCAACAGAGATTAGTGGACTACTTCTTCCCCACGGGTGTATTTCAAAGTGAATGACATCAGCAGGCTTGCCATAGTAGGGCAATGGGGAGGGCAGTGTGTGTGCATGGGCCATAACCCATTCATCTAGAGGCAGACACACCACACTCAGGCACACACAGGTTTATATTCCACAGGTACTTGTATACAACTGCTAGATGACTACTGCCTTGTACAGTCATGTTGCACAGTTAGCACAAGTACCACAGAGTCTATAATGCTGAGGGATTCCAGAGGCAAATTTCTATGGTGAGTGACATTTACACATCATGTGGTTGTAGCCATTTGGCTGTGTCCTGGGTGGGACAGGCCTCATAATGGAAGGCTCTTTGTCACTGGCACTCTCTTCCACACATCTATGTATGTGTACTTTTGGCATATTATAGTGTGTTGTCCTTGGATATATGCATGTATTCCTATCCAGTGTGTGTGCAAAACATGACTGGTGCATACTGAGGAGTGTATGCACTAACATCTGCAACTGTCAGATATGTATGGTCCACTATTGTTGCCAGACATGGACTTCATTTCTTTAAGTGTGTGAGCTTGCCCAGTATGACCTTTCAGTATCTTGTTGTCTGACATTGCCTTCATTTCTCTAAGTGTGGGAGCATGCCCAGTATGACCTTTTGTATTGAATGTGTGAACCCATTCCAGGTAGATTGTACTCCAGTACAGACTTTTGTGTTCTACACCTACAGCTAGCAAACTGTTTCTGCAGGATATCTGTAGATCAGTTGACAATATGGGGTCAAAATGGACAAAGGATAATGGGTTACTATAGGTAATTGTGTGTGTACTGCTTCTGCTACATGGCCCTGGTGTTACCAGAGATATTCAGACATGTACTGTTATACACTGTGATGTTTTATGTCATCAAGTACTGTCAGGTAGACATATTTGCTTGCAGTGATGTCCTGGGGAACACAGGGTAAATGCAACTGTGTCCAGTATTGTGGTCAAACATCTACATATTCTTGCAAACTCATGCCATTCTGGAGGGGGAGCTGCAGACACTTGCTGCTGGGTCTGTGTAATTGTTTCAGCACCTTGGTACAGTGGTGGCAGAGCATCCCATACTTGTACATCCATCAACGTGACAGTATGGTCTTATCTTGCTGTGGCAATACCTCACAGCTGTACAGATTCACACAGGTTACCCAGAGGCAGGGGTCATAAGTCAGGACATTACCCCTACACATTGTGGTGTATGAGCAGATTTGTAGCCACCCATTCTTGCATTTGCAACCAGGGATAGTATGTGCACACAGCTGTGTTCCAGACTTCACACACTCCTTGCTGCCCATGCTCCAACCCCCCCCCTTGTTATTCTATCCTCTTCCATACATTATGCAAACATTCCCTGATACTTTCCCTATAGTTATAACCTCATCACAGCAGTATCTTGGTGTTAGTCCACAGTTCATGCAGTAGGACATGGTGGACATGTTACTGTGGTCTGTCCACATGGCCTTGCATATGGGTTCTGTGGACTGTGTTATGTTGTTATTTTGGAGTCTATGACATAACATACATTGGCAGTACGGGTAATACACAGGCCTTTGGCAGAGGACTGTAGGCCATTTGGTAGTGATGCAGGCCAGCTGTAGCAGGCCATTGCACTCTATCAGTTCTACAGTCCCAGACTGCAATACAGTATATTCCCTTGGGGTGACAGGGTAAGTGTGCTAGGTGTTCGTGCCAATACTTTCTGTCAGTATTGATCCAGTGGTGTGGATGCTGGCAGGGTGCTGCTTACAGCTAGGGACACACCTACATGGGACACCTGCTCTGCATGTTGCATTCTTTTGCTATTGACATACTCAGGTGGGGGTCATATTGTACTCATGCCCAACAGCAGGGATAAGACCAGAGAAGTACCTGTGGTTGGTAGTTGGGAGTGCTGGGTACATCTGTGCTATGCTCACTACTTGCATCTGACTCACAGATATGCATGGGGCATTCCACTTATGCTGGCTTGTGCAGAGACATCAGCTGTTTCTCAATACATCATTCCTATGACCTTTGTGGTCTGCCAGTATCTGGCCAGATGACATTGGTATTCCCTACTACAAGCTCAGATAATGTGGTGTAAACCTGTATGCACAATTCCAAGGGTGTGTCTATTAGACAGTTACACATTATACATTGTCTGTCAGGGGTACTTCCCCCTGTGTACTGCTTGTATATCTGGCTCGACAGTCATGCCATGTCCATCTTTCAGATGATGACACATATTACTTCCAAACATTTACAATGGCTTACTGCTAGAATGTGTTATACTGGGAAGCATTGTGTTTGGCACTACTGTTGTGAGGTCTTGGCCCTGTTATCATTGGCAGTACTGGGCAATGGCCACCAGGGCAAACCTCACCATGTATACATACTGACCACTCTCACACAATATACAGCGCACACCAACCTAATACATGCAGACCTGTATATTGTACACCTGCTACAATCTATCTTGCTACCTTGGCCAGCTCAGGTAATCTGTGCTCCATTGGTATTATACCTATACATACATGTTACTACGTGTCTACATAGGATTGGGGGGCACACCTGTGTGTTACTACGTGTCTACATAGGAATGGGGGGCACACCTGACTGTTACTACATTTCTGCATAGGATTGGGGGGCACATCTGACTGTTACTACATTTCTACATAGGATTGTGGGGAGCATACCTGTGTGTCACTACGTGTCTACATAGGAATGGTGGGGCACTCCTGACTGTTACTACATTTCTACATAGGATTGTGGGGGGCACACCTGTGTGTCACTACATGTCTACATAGGAATGGGAGGCACACCTGACTGTTACTATGTGTCTACATCAGATTGGGGGGGGAACATCAGACTGTTACTACATTTCTGCATAGGATTGGGGAGGCACACCTGTGTGTTACTACGTGTCTACATAGGAATGGGGGGCATACCCGACTGTTACTGCATTTCTACATAGGATTGAGGGGGCACACCTGTGTGTACTACATGTCTTCATAGGAATGGGGGCACACCTGACTGTTACTACATTTCTACATAGGATTGGGGGGCACACCTGACTGTTACTATGTGTCTACATCGGATTGGGGGGTGCACACCAGACTGTTACTACATTTCTGCATAGGATTGGGGGGGCACACCTGTGTGTTACTACATGTCTACATAGGAATGGTGAGGCACACCTGACTGTTACTACATTTTTACATAGGATTGGGGGGACACACCTGTGTACTACATGTCTACATAGGTATGGGGGGCACACCTGGCTGTTACTACATTTTTACATAGGATTGTTGGGGGAACACCTGTGTGTAACTACATGTCTACATAGAAATGGGGGGCACACCTGACTGTTACTACGTGTCTACATCGGATTGGGGGGGGCACACCAAACTGTTACTACATTTCTACATAGGATTGGGGGGCACACCTGTGTGTTACTGTGTGTCTACATAGGAATGGGGCCACACTTGACTGTTACTACATTTCTACACAGGATTGGGGGAGCACACCAGTGTATTACTACTTGTCTGCATAGGACTGGGGGGGGGCACACCTTACTGCTACTACATTTCTACATAGGATTGGGGGGCACACCTGACTGTTACTATGTGGGGGGCACACCAGACTGTTACTACATTTCTACATAGGATTGGGGGGCACACCTATCTGTTACTACATTTCTACATAAGATTGAGGGGGCACACCTGACTGTTACTACGTGTTTACATTGGATTGGGGGGCACACCAGACTGTTACTACATTTCTACATAGGATTGGGGGTTCACACCTGTGTGTTACTATGTGTCTACATAGGAATGGGGCGGCACACCTGACTGTTACTATATTTCTACATAGGATTGGGGGCACACCTGACTGTTACTATGTGTCTACATCAGATTGGGGGGCACACCAGACTGTTACTACAGTTCTACATAGGATTTGGGGGTACACCTGACATGTACACATTTGCTATGACTGTACTGGTATGTCAGGTACTCCATTTCATTTTGTATTCTAACCTATCATGCTGACTAGAGGCATATCAGTGTACTACAGGTCTTAGGTTTGATTGACCTACCTATCAGTTTCTGACTTCTTACCCATCAGAACTAACATCCCACTGCCTGACCTGTTGTAGCCTGTCTGTGTAGGCCTGGGGGGGAGGTTACCCACAGCCATCATTCAGAGGCCTTAGCACAGCCTTTGTTTGTGTTTACCTACACCTGTCCTGCTGGCTGAGACTGTTGTTGGCTATGTGAGCCTCCCTGACTGGCTTGTTTGTGTCATATGAACACACATGTGGCTCAGCACATTTCCTGCAGTGGGTTTTGTCACCATGTGTAGTACTGGCTACTATGGTGACACCAGCATTTGTTACAGATCTCATGCTGCCACTATAGGTGTCTACTATCTGCTGGAATCCCATTCAGCCACCCGAGTCCCTTGCATGCTCACATCCATACCATAGATACAAGTAACAGCACATACTACTCCATTCGGCAATTGGTAGGAACAGTGACTTACCTTGTGGCTGTGCCAGTATTGAAGATGGAGGGCTGCCTATGTTGGATGCACATAGTACACTCCCTATACATGGTTGAGCACAGGTAGTGTCATGTTTGGCATCCCTTTTACTGTATGTGTGAGTCAGAGAGAGGTGTCATTCCCTGGATCCCTACTGTGTCAGTGTATGTGCTATGAGTTGCCTTTTTGCCAAGGCCAGGGCATACTGGGCACACCTCCTTCTGCCTACTGAGGCAGGCTCAGGTCATTCCTCCTCTGAGTTACTCTGTGCCTATGCAGGCCTTGGCAATGGTGAGGGGCTGTGTGGCCCTGCCCCACATTGTTCCTGCTGCAGCTGTTTCCGCAGGATCATATTGTGTAGCATGGCACATACGATGACAATTTGAGTACATGTAGCTGGTGAGTACTGCAAGGCTCCACAGGATGTGTCCAGGCACCAGAACCGTGACTTGAGCATCCCAAACACATGTCCTATTATAATTCTGGTCTGTGCGTGTGTCTCATTATGAAGTTCTTGTTCAGGTGTGTGTGCATTTCTGATGGGTGTCATCAGCCATGGCTTCAGTGCATAAACAGCATCCCCCACTAGGTGACCATTAGGGATGTCCCCATTGGCAAATCTATGGTACAGCTGCATCAGATGCCAAATGTGGGAGTTGTAATAGCTTCCAGGGCAGCCAGCACACACATTCATTACAATGCCCTGGGCATCGCACAAGACCTGGCAAGTTGATGGAGGGGAAGCCCTTGCGGTTGATATAGACCCTACCCTGCTCACTGGGTGGTGCTTAGATGTATATGTGCGTGCAATCTATAGCACCTGCTACCTCAGGGTATTCTGCTATTTGATGGAAGAGACTCATACTGCTGGCCAATGCCTCATGGGTGTTGGGGAAATATATGTTCTCACCGGCATGTGCTGACATGGCATCCAGGAACTGGTAGAGTACCCTGGATGCTGATGCCTGTGAGATCCCCATGATATTCCCAGTTGGCCTTTGGAAGGTACCTGTGGCTAGTAGTCTTAGGCCTACACATACCTTGGTGTCCACTGGGATGGGTTCCCCTCTGTTAGTTCTGTGTGTCAGGCGTGGCCGGCACAGCTCAACAATTTGCTGTAGGAGGTCCCTGTCCACCCTATAGCGCTCCATTATCTCCAGCTCATGTAGCCGCTGGTAGGTTACCCTGGGGCTGTACACTCTTCTCCATCTCCTCACTGTGGTTTGGTCGACAGCATTCTCATCCTCACCACCCTCAGCCTCTTCTACATGTTGATGTATGATAGCTGCTGCAGCCCCTATCATTTTGTTGTTTTTGTTTGTTAAAATTTCCCCGCTTGTATACACCGGTGGTGTAGATTATATGGGAAAAACCAGAGGGAAAGGTGTTTGCATAGTTTATAGTAGTGATCTGGGCTGGGCTGGGCTGCTGCCTGTGTAATTGGCAGATTCTGATACATTTCGCCTGCCAGCTATGCTAGTTCTCCTTGATTACCTTCCTACTGCTGTTTTCCCTTCCCATTACCTTCCTGTTTAAACCCAGGGGCACGCCACACAAACACAGTGCTCAAATGTGCATGGAGTTAGTATTTCCTGGTTTACTTTTTTTTTTTCCATTAAAACCCAGTGCGCGGCATGCACACTCGCTTAGGCTATGTAAAGAGTGTTAGACAGCCTCAGACACACCCCCTTCCTTAGCTCTGCTAAGCTAAGGGCAAAGCCTAGCCACAGGGCTCCAATACACCTACAGTATGCCTGACACCCCCCCCCCCCATGTCAGTTAACTCTTAGGCTTGAACCATGCTATTCCTGCACTTACACTGTTGGGTGCTGATGAGCAGTGAGGGGAAATCTGGGATTCAGTATCATTCCCCTCATTTGCATAGGATTGCCTGCTAATGCATAGTTATAGGTCCTACACTGAACCTCCCCCTTTAGCAACCACTATTCACTGGCCATGTTGTCTTCTGCCTGCCATTGAGTATAATGGCAAAATAGTGATTTTGGTTAAAATGCTTATTTCAGGTTATTTTTTATATTTTCGGCCCGACCTCGTTTGCGCACCACTGCCCTATGCTTAAACAGCCAAAATCGGCTAAAAAAAATTAAAAGTTATTTTTTTTTAATTTTGGCATCTGTTTTCCATGCCAATGGCCATATATTTGGCCATTGGCATGGTTTCCACATAATATGCACACTTTATTTGGGGCTGTCATGGCTCCGTTTTGTAGTTTTCAGGAATGTACTCGGTTACTAACCGAGTACATTTCTGCACAGTACACTAGTCCTGTACAGCTGACTGACAGCTTCCTGGATCGCAAATTCACCTCATTTGCATGGTTTTCACCTGCAAATGAGGTAATTTGCATACAGAAGCTGTATCCATGCAGGAATAGTGCAGGAGCGCTTGTGCACATCCCTGCAGCTTATTCCTGGATCGCACGGTGGCCATATTGCCTCCAGAAGCTCCTGCACTGTTCCTGCACACCTTGCAGGGCTTGCTGAATCCAGGGGTATGTTTTATTTTCTGTTTCATGTTCTATGCATTTCTCTTCACTGTAGCTAGAACATTTGTTTTCAGTCTTTTACAACATGCTTTATGGAACAATCTTCCAAAAGGAAAAATAAAATCTGCCTTGGATAGGCTCACCCTTTTCAGAAGGAAAAAAAACCTTAAGTAAAAGCTTCTATAAAAATAGTAACTTGTTTGTGTTAGACACTTAAAATAATACTGTATGTTACCTCATTAAAATAAATTATTTATTTATCTTTTGCTGAACAAGTTTGGCTACGGCATCCGGGAACCTTTCCTATCTCCTTTCGATAGGTGCTATAGAATCTTTTACATCCATTTAGGCTATCAGTCTTTGACACAGATTTTAAATACATATGGAACAGGTCTGTTTTGATGATGTCTGTGTGATAAACAAGCTAGTAAAAGGCTTGAAACTTGCACTTTCTATTCTAGAGCTACATGAAATACTCACTGCTTACACATAAATGCATCACACTTTTGAAGACGTTGTGGGAAACGAGTTATCACAGGCCTACCAAAAGCTGCATGGGAAAGTTAACTGTGCATTTCTCACAGCTGCTCTTTATGCTTTGTAATTTAAGAACAGAAGATAAAACAAAAAATAATCAGAGTGACCCCAAACGTAGCCAGCATTAAAATGTTTTCGTTAGCTTCTGGAAATATTTGAATATTAAAACTGACTTTTACTTCTGAAAAGATCTGTACAATCTGTGCCATAGTTTAGTAAGCATCGAGGTGTATTAGTGTGTGAAAAAATTACTCATTTTAAGATGGAATAACTAAAATTTTGAAGGAAAATAAAGAGTAACCACTTTGTCAAAAAGCATGCTTGTTGCATACCATACACCTGTCATGAAGTGCTTTACTTACCATTACCAAACCACCACACACACGTATGTTTGTAGCCGCCGTTAAGTAAAAGTAAAATAAAAGAAGCTGCTAAGTAAATGTAATCACAACAAGTTAAGCTAAACCTGCAGCCATTAAGTAGGAGGAGGAGGCGAGCCAGGGAAGAAAGACTGGTGTGCAAAAGCTGACGTTATGTACGCCCTGCATGTGATGACATCAGTAGTAAAAAAAAAAACAGGAAATTCGGAAATTAAAGGAGCCACATGGGAATTCAAGGCACCCCAATATTTTGCCCTCAAAACTGGTATTTACTGAGAAATTGAGTATGGTTGAGAGGTTCACCTACAGGCTCCCCTCCCCATACTGATAAAATGTCATCTCAAAAAATGCCTTCTTCCCATTTCATCCACAACAGGTTAAAGTGGTAGAATATTCACTATTACCATGTTCTTTAAAATTGGGAATGATAAAAGCCGGATGGACTACCTTTCCAATTTCCGTCTGCACTTCTAGTTGAATAATAAACCAATGATTCTCATACCTGTCAACCTCTTACAGCAAAAAATCTGGACAAAGCCATAAATAATGGGAAGACAAAGGCCCAAAAATAGGGATAATTTTAAAATATTGCTGTTATAAACTTTGAAAGTTGATAGAATAACAAGTTTTCCATTAGCATGAATTTTCTGAAGGGTATGAAGTCTGAAACTCAAATGCATGTCATTACTTTCTTATTTCCATCCTCAATGATTTGCCAGTCATTTGCCAGAAAACCAAAAATTTATAAGAAGCAGACCAAAAATAATAGGCAAAAATCTGGACAGTTGAGAGGTATGTTGCTTCTTATCATCAAAGATGCACACTCTTCTGTACCTTGTTAGTAATGGTTTTCTTATTACATACATACATACTGTTCTTTTATAAATTACATCCTACTGTCCTTATAGTTATATGCCATTAATTAAGGTAATGCTCTTAATTAACTTTGCAAGTGCACAGTAAAACAATGTAGTTTAAACCATAGCTTGGTAGATTCCCCACTGTACTATGTTTTTCTGATTCAGTGATGTCCACTGCTGAGGTTTTTCCTCGACTGGGGGCCTCAGCACAAAGGGATGTCTCACAATCAGAAATGAATGCCAATAAAGCAATCTTTGGGAGTAGCTAATGTTACTTAGCCAAGTCGTCTCCTCAGGAAATGCCTGTGGCTTCTGATTTGCTTGGCAAAGTAAGTCTCTAAATCACTCAGCCAAGAAAAAAAATGAATCTGGAAGAAAACGTGACAAGTGTAAAATCTTGAAGTTCATCCATTCACTCTTCTGGGAACAACTGTGGCTCAAATAAGTTTAAAAATATGTGGGGATGGGGCTTGTGTTAGTTTGTGTATGTGTGTGTGTGTATATGTGTGTGCATGTGTGTATGTGGGGGGGGGGGGGATTGCCTGCCTGGGTTGTTGCACTAGGGAGGATAGCTAGGTAATCAAGAATCTTGATGTGGTTCTTATCAACTAACAGGAGAAATAAACTGCTGCCTAAAAGCAGTAGGAGATGGTCTTCAAACTCAAAGGATTCCCTCCTCAGCCTAAATAAGCAAATAAGATACTTAGTGAAAAAATCCAAAGCTGACTATGAATCTAAATTGGCTATCCTAGCCAAAGGTAACCATAAGGCATTATTCGGCTAAGTCCACAACCTCAAAGGAAAATCTCAGATTTGCACATAACCTGTAAATGGCACAACATATACTGAACCTGGTGATATTGCTAACCTGCTGGCAGATAGGTTCAGTGAGAACTTCTCCCTCTGTCTCTGCCCAACATACCACAAGATATCTCTCCCCCAGAAATTTCAAATTAACAGGTCCTTAATGCCCTTTTCAAGGCTAAAAACATGGTCTCTATGGGACCAGACAACATCTCTAGCTGCGTCCTAAATTTCTTAAAGTAAGAGTTAGCTGTACCTCTGAGTACCTTCTTTAACCACAGTCTAAGCACTGGGTATGTTCTTGAAAATAAAAAATGCCAATGTACTCCCCTTCACAAAGGGGGTTCCACTGCTGACCCCATGAATTACAGACCTATAAGTCTGACCAGCCTCATATGCAGGGTCATGGAAAGAATCTACATGGACCTTATCAACAAGGATATAGGAGTTCTCCAAACCCTACACTCGTCCCAGTTTGGTTTTGTGAAAGGAAGATTGTGCCTACTAAACCTGGACTTCTTTGAGACAGTCACCAACTCTGGATGAAGGCAAAACTGTGCATACTGCCTATTTAGGCCTAGTGAAGGCCACCGACACCATTTGTCACTTGGGTATCACTGATAAACTTACCTAGCTGAACATAAACCAGTATATAGACAAGTGGGTTGCAAACTGGCTCTTCAATAGAACACACACAGTTAAAATAGGGCACTTTTCATCTACCTTCAGACCAGTAACCAGTAGAGTATCACAGGGCTCAGTGCTATTGTCTGGCATTTACTTCTCAGAAGTACAGGCCAAAACAAAGGGCATGTGTCTAATGAAGTTTGCAGATGACTGCAAATTGGGTGGGATCATTGAATCCCCTAGTGACGTTAACACCCTCCAGGAAGGTCTTACTCAAACCAACAACTGGTGCCAAAGTCACGGGCTCAAGTTAAACACTAAAAAGTGCATCATCATCATCCCCTTCAGCAAGAGAGACTTCCCTGTAAACAACAACACCTTAAGCACCCAATCAGTGGTAATAGATCTGGGCACACAGGTTGACAGGAACCTCTCCTTTGACCAACATGTTTCCACAGTGGTAAGGAACACCTTCTACATTGTCCATTTCATCAATAAGGGCATTGCCTCCAGAAAAAGAGGTTATAACCCCCCTGTACTCCTCCATTATCAGGCCAGTTATAGAGTATAATGCACTCTTTGGTAGGTGTGCATTTCACCAGGCACCTCCAGCAGCTAGAAAGACCTCAGAGGCACCTTACAAAGAAAATTCAGGTGTCCAACAAAACACCTGTCCTATGCTGATAGATTAAAATCCCTATCACTGTACTCTGTGTCATACACACTACTCAGGGGTGATCTCTGCTTAGCCTACAGGGCAGCCAAGGATCCTGCCCTGATGGAAATGCAACACATTAGCAAGACAAATGGTACTCGCTGCACACGTGCTAGTGACCTCAACATGAGAAGTAATATTAACAGGACCTGCTGGAGAGACAGGTTCATCTCCCAGAGACTCCCCCTACTCTGGAATAAGCTTCCAATCCTAGTAAAACAGAGCCCTTCACTGACCCTTTTTAACCATA
Source organism: Protopterus annectens (assembly GCF_019279795.1). Taxonomy (NCBI): domain Eukaryota; kingdom Metazoa; phylum Chordata; order Ceratodontiformes; family Protopteridae; genus Protopterus; species Protopterus annectens. Next base: position 1,788,410,719 of record NC_056725.1, on the reverse strand, counting down.
ATCTGGAAATTTGAATGGGGAATCACAAATTCACCCCTGTGGTTTCACTGCATCCTTTCTGGACAGGGGCAGCAGGTATTGAGTCAGGTCTGCTAATAGCACCACTACAAGAGGGGAAAAAAATTGGCTTGGCTTGTAAGGGCCTCAGGGTCATTAGCCTAGTAACCTTCTATGATCCTATTATCTTATGATAAAATTATCCAGAATCTACCTCTTGTCCAGCACTAAATAGCATTCTACATAACTATGCCCCAGTTGGTCACTATGATCCAATGACCAAAAACTGTCTGTCTACAAACTGATCAAATCTGCTGTGCATTGTCTGTACCATGTTGCTAAGGCCTAGAACTCCTTATCGCTCTCCATCAAGTCAATATGCTTCCTCCTATCCTTCAAAATCATTCTGAAAGATTACTTGGCTAAAAGCTGGCCCTGTTCTTGTTCAGCACCAGAATAAACTTTATCCCTAAATGTGAATCAATACTATTCACACATTAGATCTCCATACTGTCCCTTCTTCACTCACTTCCATACGTCTATCAATTTCTCTCACCTGGCTTTCTCTCTAAATATATATATATATATATATATATATATATATATATATATATATATATATAAGCCTGTTTTTCATTCACTTTGTCTTGCTATTCCTGTTTGTATTATACCAACTTACTTATATAATTTCTCTATAAACTGGCTAAAATCTCTCTAACTTTTAAATCATTGTCATATAACTTGTATCTATTCTTAGCCAGTATTTTCATATTATGTCTAATTTGGTATAATTATTTAAATTGTATTTGTTTTTTGTATTATTTTTGAAAACAATAATATTATTGTTCTTAAAATGTTTTGAAATACTTTGGAAATTTTCTCCCTGGGCTTCCACTGAATGGGCTTCTACATAGTTGGACTTTCCTGGTATTCAAATGTCAATCAATAAATAAATAATTGTACCCTTTGGGAAGTCAACCATTCCAGCTTATTACCATGTTTAGAAAACACCCTTAAGAGTCAACCTAGTCTCCAGGGATCTGGGTAGTCACATAGACAGTAACTTTACCTTTGACCACCACGTGGCCAGAGTGATGAAGAAATCCTTTTATGTTGCACAACTTATAAGTAAAGGCATACCATATAGGTCCAGAGAGGTCATTATCCCACTGTACTTCATCCTTATCAGACCAATTATGGAATATAAGGCTCCCTTTGGTATGTACCTGACCAGACATATGCAGCAACTAGAGTGACCTCAGAGGTTCCTTACAAAAAGAATACAAAGTATAACAAACCTGCCTTATGCAGCGTGCCTTAAAGGCCTTTCCCTTTACTCACTCTCCTATAGATTGCTGAGGGGTGATCTATGCCTGGCTTAGAAAGCATCCACAAACCCCCACACTTATGAATCTCCTACATATTCGTATGTCAAAGAGTACTAGAAATACATGGTCTAGAGACCTGAATTTTGTCTGTGAAACAGAACATGCTGGAGAGACAGGTATGTGTTCCAGAGACTGCCCCTTCAATAGAACAGGCTACCCATCCATGTGAAGCTGAGTTTGTCTAGCACTCAGTTTAAGTGCAACCTAGACAAGTGGATAGGGAAAAGGAAATTTACACTGGGCCTGGAACCCATGTCCCTTATGGACAGAGGTAGCATATAAATGCCTGGCTCTCAATGTCCTGTTTGGATACAGGACATCATTATTCTTTTGAGAAAATTTGGCTAGGCTTAGAAAGGCCCACCAGGTTGTTAGCCTAGTAACAATCTATGAATCGACAAATATATAAATGTGTGTTGGAGTCTGCATGTGGGTGAATGGGTGAGTGCTTTTGTGATTGTGATTGACTGGAGAGTGTTGTTTGTTGAGGGGATGTGGGTATGTGTCTTTTGGAATGTCTGGAATGAATATGAGAATCATTACCAAAAAGAAGTAGAAGAGTGTATTTGAGCTACATCAAAATGGCATTAAATATACGGATCCCAAGGATATTGCCAATATCCTGGCAGATCGATTCAGTGAAAACTTCACCCCCCCACCCCCTAAAGGGCCCATCTCAATACCAAAAGATTGCCAAATTCCAGTAATAACAGCCACACAGGAAAAAACGCACTCTCCAAAGCGAAGAATACAGCATCTATGGGATTAGACGACATCTCAGGCTGTGTATTACATGAACTACAAAATTAACTGGCACCTCACTTAAGTGTTATGTTTAATCATAGCCTCACCTCAGGCTTCATGCCCACTGAGTGGCGCACAGCTACAGTTATCCCATTCCACAATGGAGATCCACCTTGGAACCCAGGAACTACCGTCCCATCAGTCTGATGAGCCTGATCTGCAAGGCCATGGTACATATTATCATGGAACTTATAAACAAAGACATTGGCAACCTTAAAACACTGGACTCCATGCAGTTTGGGTTCATGAAGGGCCAATCTTGTCTCCTGAACCTGACTGACTTCTTCGAATCAGTCTTCAGAGCTGTGGACAAGGGTAAGGTGGTCCACAAAGCCTATCTGGACCTTGCCAAGGCCATTGCCACCATCCCCCACTCTGGAATCATAGATAAACTTACTAAGCTGGGCATTAATCCCTACGTCACTCGATGGGTTGCCAACTGGCTTACTGACAGAACCCACACTGTAAAAGTAGCCGACTCCAAATCCAGCTCTAGACAAATGACAAGTTGAGTACCTCAGGGTTCAGTCCTGGGACCACTCTTGTTTGGCATCTATTTCTCAGAAGTACAGGCCAACACTAAGGGACTCTGGCTAACAAAGATCGCAGATGACTGCAAACTGGGAGCCATTATTGAATCCCCAAATGATGTGGATATTCTACAAAAGGGCCTTACAGAAACAGATGCTTGGTGCCAGAGCCATGGCTTCAAGCTCAATGCCAAGAAATGTATAGTTATTCCCTTTGGGAAAAAGCATGTACCCGTGAATTATCACATAGGTGGCAGTACACTAAACACCAAAAGTGTGATAAGAGACTTAGGGACACAGGTGGACAGTGGTCTCATGTTCGATAACCACATCGCCACAACAGTCAGGAAATCCTTCTATGTGGCACACCTCATTATTAAGGGATTTTCATCCAGAAAAAGGAGGTCATTGTCCCACTGTACTCATCCCTCATTAGACCCATTATAGAATACAATGCCCTATTTGGTATGTACCTCTCAAGACATCTGCAACAACTGGAAAGGCCGCAGAAATACCTCACTAAAAGAATCACATGCCTAAAGCAGATGCTCTATGCTGACCATCTAAAAAAACTTCACCTATACTCTGTCACATATCGTCTACTCAGAGGCAATCTCTGCTTAACATACAATTCCATGTCAAACCCAGAGCTGTTGGACATGCTACACTTAAATAAATCACAATCCCTCAGAGACACATGCTCCAGGGATCTAAACCTTGTAATCACAATGAACAAAACATGCTGGAGGGATTGTTTCCTGACCCAGAGACACCCCAGACTCTGGAATAGACTGCTCATACATGTCAAGCAGAGCGCCTCTTTGGCCCTCTTCAAAAGGAACCTTGATGATTGGATGGGAGATAAGAAATTCACCCCAGGGATCACATCAGTTGCCCTGCTAGACAGGGGTCCAGGGAAGTAAATACTGTGGAAAGAAATAGCTAGGGAATTGTTATGGCTAGGCTTGTGTAGGCCCTAGGTCCAATAGCCTAGTACCAACCTATGAACCTATGATGACAAGACGTAACAGTCTATTATTCAACTAGAAGTACAGACTGAGATTGGAGAGGTAGTCCATACAGCTTTTGTCATTCCTAATTTAAAAAATGTGTGTGTGTGTGTCTGTGTGTGTGTGTGTGTGTGTGTGTGTGTGTGTGTGTGTGTGTGTGTGTGTGTGTGTGTGTGTGTGTGTGTGCATGCATAGGTGTCTGAATTTATGAGAGTGCCTTTGCTGACATGATGCATGGAATGCGAGGGAGAACAGTAGTGAAGTCAGGTCTAGCAGCACTAGTGTGTGATTCATACACAAGATAATGAGACAGTAATGAGATCCTTATAAGTGTGGACATATCCCTCTCTGAATCACATTTTCTCATCTTCACACTATTTAATCAACCGGTGTTGGGCAATTAGCACAAGTCTGATCATTTTTCTGAATCCCAGGGATGATGTAAGATAAAAAACTTACTATTGTCATTTATCCCATGGGGTTGGAGAGCTTACACAGTGTTGTCATTTATCACATAGGAGTAGATAACTAGCACACTGAGGCTATGTGTCACATAAGGCTATATAACTAACATATTGTAGCCATCTCATTTAATTATGAAAGACATTTATCAATAATACCTCTTACAAAGCTTTTACAGTGCCTGTTTTTCGATAAATGACATTGGCTTTATATATTAGTTTACCCAGAGATTTTTTTAAATCTTGACTCTTTAGTGCTGGGGTATATATGACTTACTATTTTTAGAGTTCACTTAATTCACATAGCAGAATGACCAGATCAGACCTCATCATCTGGCTGT